>NW_028297113.1:6356129-6528950 GCF_055798465.1 Pogonomyrmex barbatus | reverse complement strand
GCGTGAATATACGTCGTCTGTACACGATAATAACGTTCTCACACGCGAGATCGTAATTACCGCCCTATAGATCGTCGACCGAGAGACGACCGAGAATAGCGGTGCATAATCTCGGACGTGGTCCCGTCTAGCACATGGGCATAAAGGACCTCGGCGAAGTATCGTACCACGTCACCGCCTGGTACTACCCCCCCCCCCTCCAGGAATCTCGTGCCGACTATAGTCCGGCACCGAGGGTTACCTCCCTTCGTGGTCACGCAAAATGAAAAGCCGCGGCGGTTCTAGCCTTATTCAAGGGAATATCGATTGGCGGAACAAGAAACATTGCATGCGCGTCCTTGACTCCGAAAACCTTTCCATTTTAGGGGCCAGGGTCGGCAGATGGGAGATTAATCGTCCAGGAAACCTTTCGCGGCCGTAAGGACGGGACCTTTCGCTGTTCCTCGCGAGAGGACAACCCGTCCGATTGTCAGATAAGTCACGGCGGGTTGTCGAACAGTGCTATTTTCTCCATCGGGAGAGTCATTAGTGCGCTCAATGATGACGCGGGGGAATTTGTAAGCGGGAGAATCCGTTCGAACTGAAGGGGAGCATCGAATCTTCTCAACGGTAATAGAATGAAACGCGAATGGGATCCATTATACTTTCATATTCCATTTGTTCGATTGTTACGATTATTCGCGTTTATTCATGCATCATTTTTAAAAGCATCTGGCTATAGGATAATAATAAACATTTGTATTGGATCAAGGGTTCGCCATTTCTTTATCAAATAAAATCAGAAACTCAAAGTACGTAATTCTTTAAAAAATTAGTTCTACTAGTAAAATTAGTTGAAAAATAATCCTTTAAAAAGAGCACTGAAAAATTTTTCCTTAAATTAAACAGAAAGGATGGACCGACTTCCACAATGGAAATTTTTCCCTTTGACCTTATTGCAATTTTGTTTTGCAACTTTGACAAGTCTTTCGCGTCAATCTAATATTACCCTTATAATTACTTATTTCGGCGAAACAGTTTCCGCTCTGATTCTCCATCTCGCAAAGGAGAACGACGTTCACCCATTGGTAGCGCTTTCACCCCGTCGAGACGGCACGGACGATTCGTCCTATGCGATGAATTCGAGAATGGCGTTGCGCACAAAAGGCAATAACGAGCTTTCGAGAGGCCGCGCTCGAGAGGCGGAAATTCGTCTCGCGGGCCCGATCGAAATCGATGCAGCTTCGATCTGCGGTAAATTCGCGGCAGATCCGGAACGGATGCGCGGCGGAACGTAGCATCGCGGCGGGCGGACTTTCCCCCGGTGACATTTCGCGCGAAGGCCGCAGGTCGATTACGCGACGATCGACGCGGTGGGAATTTCAGCGTAACGAAATTCGTGTTTCGTTCGCGACGAGGCTGCGACGAAAATGCGATGTGAATACGTTAAGTCATCGTGCAAGCCGTCGTGCGATCCGTTTTTTCCGAGATATATACGAGAAAATGCAATTTAGATAATTAGCACCCCGATGAAGTTGAACTAACAATTTATCACGTGAACTACCAAACGCGAACTCTTAGTGGCGAGATTTCCTCTCTCAGCGGGAGGGAGAGCACCTGATGACATATGCATTTACAAATGACTCTTGTCGGAACGGCCGTGTTTTCGTTAAACGAAAAACAATAGGCGAATCGCGCAACCGCGTCACCGCGTGTTCCGAACGGCTTTGACACTTCCGCTTTATACAATTGATTTTTTTTTTTTTTTCGCAAAAGCCATCGGCGCGCGTTGTAGATGTAGGTAGAAATGGAGTTTCCTCCTCTCCTTCTCTCTCTTTCTCTCTCTTTCTCTCTCTCTCTCTCTCCGTTCCGCTGGTCACACCCACGGTGACGTTATTCGAAAGCGCGCTAACGCAACGCTTTCGGTAACAGGATTCTTCAATAGCAGGATGAACGTGCCATAGACATCCGATCGCCTATCACTCGAATCTGCCACGGTTCTTCACTTTCTATGGGTCCTATTCGGACGATGGAATCCGGGATCCCGTTCACGATTCCGGGAATTGTCAATGCGAAGTAGATTCGCTTAACTCACGGGGGTAGTAACAGAAAATCGATTAACAGCAGTACGCGCGTTCGGCTTCATTTGGGAATTAATTCTTGAATGCAATCTCTTCGAGCTTTCGCCAGTATTTGTCTTCTTCATGATACTTCCATTATCTTCGATCAAACTTTACTGTTGATAATTTCGAGAAAAATCTTGGGGGGGGGGGGGAGGGGGCTCTGTGATTCTTATCATTGTTAACTGTCGCTGTCGAGAACCCTCGTGAAACATCAAATAACAAAAAGGGAGCTTCGCTGTTATTAAATAAAGTGAAATGAAATTATCTGAGAGGGGTATCAAATTAGAGCGTCACTTCGTTCTGGCCGCCCACCCGACCCACTTGTCCGTCCGCGCGTTTCCTTCGGAAACTTTCTAGTCAGCGGAAAAGGGTTGCGTCTCGTCGGTCGGACTCGCGCGTACCATTCGTTCCCGCGGTCGGAGATCGCTATCCACCGATAGCATTTATACGGGGGGGATGAAAAGCGGACGATGACAGCGGCTCGATGACGACGCGTGCGGCATTGTTTTCGCTCCGGCGAGAACTTGCGCGACCGACAATGGCCAGCGCGCTTTAATGCTCCTCTTCCCCCCCTCCCCCCCCACCCCCCGATCCCCTGTCGCAGATTCTACCGCAGTCCGGGAAATAGGCTGCCTGCCTTTTGTTTAGAAAAGGAACTCGCCGAGTAGTCGCGAGCCGCGCGTAGTTTCCTCTTCCTTCTTCGGACTCGCCGCAATTCAATCTTAAAGGCGGCCCTTCTCCGCCGCGAATCGATTTTCCTGACAATTTCTGCGGTCTATAGATTCGCGTCTGTCTTTCATCCCCCTCGTCTCTCGTCGCATTCGACTTATTTCGCATATCTTCCAGCTAAACTTTCCGCGACTGCCGCTTGCATTTTCTTGACTATACTCTTGTTAACTGTACACGAGGAATAAATCGAGCGTAACCTAAAATATTATTAATTAATTAATTAATTTAATTGAGATTGTGGTGCTGTATCTGAGGGGAGGGGGAGTTTAGAGGGTTCAAACTCCCCTGGAAAAAAATTAAAATTAAAATTATGATTTTACAAAAACTTTTTTTCTTAAAATTCTATCGTTTTCAACCGCGAATCTAAAACCAGCTGTCCAAACGGCCGCCATACTGAAAAAGAATAATTCCAAGGTACGTCTAGATCAATCTGACTGCCTGCCATATCGTGAGCTCGCGTGTTAAGACAACCTTCTCGCCTTAACTGTTCTTCAGCTATTAAAGCGCTCAAGCCGTCAGCGTGTGTGAGGGGAGGCCTCACTCCAATTCTCATCCAGGTGGATATTCAACGTCATTAATCGTTAATATTATTTCCTTGCAATCTCGGCGATCCGACTTGACGCGAACGTATGGGAGAATGGAAATATCGATCCCAGCTGCTACTAACGCTGTTACGTGAGCGGGGCGCGCCGCATCCGTATTATACCGCGTGCGAACAATTAACAAGAGTGTTGTATCCAATTTTATTATTCATATTCTGTTAATAATGAATACATCCGCGATACTTAATAATACGATATAATTGCACAGACTCGCTCTCGGAAAAAATGTTTTTCGCGGAAAGTGTTTCAATAGATACGGAGGATTTGGACAATATCGAAAATAACAATTTAAAATCGAATATCCGAGGGCCCCCTTGATCTCCGCTGATCGAAAAGAATCATGAAACTCGGTAGAAACTCGCCCCGATGTTTGAGCAAACATTTTTCTCCTCGACTGTCGAAGATTCCAGGTCAGCGAGTCAACTTGCCTCGAAATTTCGCCCATACATTCCTCGACATACAAGAAAGACTCGCGGACACGATGGATAGAATGATTAAATTTTCCCAAAAGTCGCTTTGCTCGGACTGATTGATCGAGTTGGACAGGTAAAACGAGATGATGGGTAAAATTATAATCATCAACGCTTGAACGCCCAAGAACGATGTATGTATTATATATGTTTATTAATTTATTTTCTACACAAGAGGAAAACAACACGAAACTTATTTCGTCCCGATCGGAAATATGAAAATCTAGGTCACTGAGCAGAGGGATAAATTTTGAGGATGCGTTGCTATGAATAACAACATAGTCGCAATTTTCTTCATTTTTAGAATTGATATCGAAATCTAGTTTACGAATAAAATTTTTCGATTATCACAAATTTTCTTAATATTTATATTGTCAAAATTAGTTCAATTTGAAGAGTGTGCAATTATTATACTATAACGAAACAATTATAATTATTGTATAGGAAATATTTAAGTTGTGATATATTAATTTGGCAAAACGGAAATTTTTTTTTGATAGATACAATTTATTTTGATCTGTCTGTTTCTGTGGAGACAGACAAAAAGGCACATTTTGTAACATGTCGTGATATTGAAATCCTAGATAGAAGTTTTATATTACATGTACATTCCGTCTATTTTTATAAATTTTGATATATTCACACATTAATGAATATAATATTTCCTCGAAAATATGGCACAAGCAAAGCTTCCTTCGCTCGATAGACGAATCAAAAATTGTTAACTTAATTGCAATTTATGTTTGGCACTAAATGATAACAGGAACTTTTGTATATTATTGGTAAAAAATTTCTTTGGTAGAGATTTACCGAGATCAACAAAACACGCAAGATAAATTTAACAACATATATACATGTTATATAAATATATAAAGATACTTCCGTTATAAATGTTCTATATACGATCAAATTTAATCCATTTAGACATATCGATGGTGTCAATAAAAAATATTATATAATTGCAAAACCGTAATTTTTTAGCAGATTTTTATTTATATAATAGCAATAATAATAGATAAAAATTTTTGTAAAAATTATAAAAATTTTGAAGTATACTCTAATTTATCTATTTTATCGACATGGAATTTTTTATATTTTTCATATATACTTTTATATTTTTATATTTTTTTTATTTTATAATTTTTATTTTATGCGTGTGATTTCGTTAATAAAAAGATTATTATGAAATGTTTACTTATTGCCACCATCGATATCTTTAGATTTAGTTTTAAGGCAAACTACTTCAAAATAGCTGCCCTTAATTTTAACGATAAGCTCTTTGACGATATTAACAATAGCAAATACACGTAGGGTAATTTTTCCATGTCAACGATCTGAATAAAATCACACGTTTCTTTTCGATAATCATCCTCGATTCCTCGGCCATGTGCGTTTCTCGCGTCGTAAAGATCTGGCGCTTAGCGAAGACGACGAATTTGTCGCTGCGAGGACGACGTTCTCTCGTCTGGCGACGCCTAGAACGGGCCCCTAGATCAGCGAGCACGACCCCAGCCGAAGCACTCGCCCCAAAATTTGTCCATTGTATGATAGAGGTGAGGGGATACGTGTTCGAGAGAGTGCGCCTCGTCCGTGTACGTGACTTGCTCGAACAGGATGTCATTATATTCCAGCGACTTGGCGAGCGCCAGCGCCTGCTGGTAGTGCACGTTGTCGTCCGCGGTGCCGTGTATCAACATGTACTTTTTGCCGCGTATTCCCCCCACCAGTCGCGAGATATCTGTGCGGTTGTAGCCGCCGAGGTTGTCCTCTATCAATCCCATGAATCGTTCCGTATAGATGGAATCTGCAACGAGTCAACGGGTCGAGATGACAATTCCGAGGGGAACCTCTCGTTGAGGCTCGAATTAGAGATACATCATTGATGGAAGTGCCATTCATTAAGGTTACTTTTTGAAAAATAACAATTGGTGCAAGTGCCATTCGTTCCGACATTAGGGTTATTATTGAAAAGTGAGAAAGAGCGGGTTTTGCCGAAATTGTAAAGTTTCTAAAAATTTAGCCGGAAACAACCGGATTATTGGAAATAATATAGTTAGTAAGGCTGTTCTTTCCGCGTGGAGAAAATAATCTCATTTTTCTACGCCTCTGTAGACGATAGCTGTTTCCGCTATTAATTACCGTAATAGATCCACGAAGTCACAGGCGCGACGGATATACCGCACTTGAAGACGGAGGCGGTATCCGTCGCCATTACCATGCCGGTGGTGAAGCCGCCGTAGCTCCAGCCCCATATACCAGTTCTGTTCGCGTCGATCCATTTATATTGTTTCTGCAGAATTCTACGACAAGGAAAAAACACATTTTTTTTTTATGTTCGAAGTGACGTGGCGCGGCCGCTAAGTAAAAGCCACGCTGCTTTCGATCACTTTCGCATTACTCACGCGGTGACAGCGATCGTATCGGCGACTTCGACGGTGCCCATATTGCGGTATATCTCGAAAAGCATTTTGCTACCCTTGAAAGCTGATCCTCGTCCATCGATCCATGCGTAAATCGCACGTCGATTGGTCGTAATGTAATGGTCGTACTCGAATTTGCCTTCGTCGACGATCCTGACCGTGTTCGGGCCGGCGTAGCTGCGGATTTCAAACGTCTTACGTAATATCTTAATCGGAATGAAAAGTCGAAACGAAGAGAATAATGGCTTTCGCGGAACGGTTTATCATGTCCCACGTCACTGCGCGCCGGTCGATTTTAGAGCTACAAATGGGTAGCATGAATTTCTAAGTAGGTGAAGCGCTCGATACGTCGCAAATGCTTCTTAAGAGAGAAGGGAAATGTGCGCGAGGATCATTTAAAGGTAATCGATCGTTCCGAGAGCTCCAGCATGAATCGACCGAGTAAACAATTCTAAATGGAAATTGCATATCCTTTTGCGTATCGATCAATCATGATGGCGTACGCTGATTAAAGTCAGTAATTGCATCGTGGTTAACTGTTAATTGCAATCGCTATTAACAATATATATATATATATATATACGGCACACTGGATGGAAACATTAACGTTTGACGTTATCCAATTTTTTGAAAATATTCATAAGATAATAAAAATGGAATATTAATTAATCTCTCTTGAAAAATGCGTGGTTAGACTTGCAATTTATAAATTTAGGCAACTGTAGCTTTAATTGAAAATTATGTGCTCTGCAAAATGAAAATGTTCCGCTAAGAAATTTGTTGCTCCTAAGTTATTTTATTTAACATTTTCTGAAATCTGCGTGTAGTAACGTCATAAAAATATTCTTACATATTGGTATACGAATCAAATGTGATATGATATATATGACAATACGGAAATATATAGTATATATATATATATATATATGTATAAATATATATATCTGACAATAAAATTGATCTTATTGTCTAACATATACGACGCTGGATTTTATTCACCATACATTCCGTTCTATATTCTTATTTTTATAATTAAAAAAAAAAAAAAATCTTATCGCTAGACGCAAAAAAAAAATCAAATAAATATTCCCTGAAGTACCACGCGGAGAAATATTTGCCGATATTTTTACGCCGTCCGTAGCGAATTTCGCGTTACTCATATCAGAGAGAACTTGAATACTTACACAAATACCAATAAGGGATACGTTTCGTTTTCGTCGAAATCTGGCGGCAGGAGTAACCTGACCCTGGCGTCGTAGCCATTCACGGTAACGTTGAAATCTTTTCGTTGCGGTATCAATCGTCGCGACAAGAGAGTCCTCACCATCTCGTTGAGCTTCCAAGTCAAGACTGGCTGATGATTCGCGTCGTTGATCGTCACCGTGGCCGGGTCGGGCCCGGAACAGATGAGGCTGTAATAGGATCTGAGAAGTGAAAAGGACGCGGTCGCGTAGGCGCATCTGTTTCCTGCAACATTCAAATAGGACGAGATCGATCCGTGGCTGCGGAATATCTTCGTTTCCCTCCCCCCCCCCCCCCCATTTCTATAAGCCACTTAAACCCTTTTCAATTTCGAGCACGTTGCTCGTGCTTATTCTCGTGTTTTTTACTTTCGGATATATACATATACCACGTACGTAATATCAAGACTTGCATGAAAATTCTGGCCACCGATTCTCGACGCACGTTGGTTGGCCTCCAGCCTCGAAGGAAACGGGAGGCGTAAATTTCGGCACTTTCACCGGCCGAAATAAATTCCGGCAAACATCATATTTTAACGGATATAGGATCTGTACCTCGGCATCGGCCGAAGGTACGGACCCTTCACGGACGATTGATTTTTTTCTCGCGGGGATGCAAATAGTTTGGCGAATTAATCTTCTTTACGCGATAGCGCTCCGTCTGGTGAGCGCAGCTGCCGCCGATAGCCGGAAAAACTTGCGCGAAAAGTAATATTTCAGTCCTGCCTTTTCACTTGTCGCGACTTGTCCCGCCTACGAATTAAGAGTCGAATCTTTCGTAATCTTATCGCGTAGGCGATAGAGGGTGGCGATAGGAGGTGGTGAATTCGCACGGAGATAAGTTCGTGCCAGGGGGTTCATGCGGGAAAATTCGGAAATTCCTATTTGAATTCGCGCAACTTTTGGCGCGCCTTGAAAATATTTGAGGAAAAATTGCGAGGATCTTCCACGGGAGCAAAGTTCCCGTAGATTCCACGTCATATCGCCTTCCGTAGCCTCGCGTAGATCTCTCTCGCGAGTCTACCAACTCCTCGTTACACATATATACGCGCGCGCGCGCGCTAAATATTCATGAACGCGACTTGCGGCTTTCGTCAGATGAGATTATTCCCGATGGATTTTCCGTTTTAATTGGATCATGTACCTATCGCCTGAACAAGTTACAAATGCTGTTGACGATGAGTCGTCCCGAAATTTCTCCGCTACTTACGGAATCCTACTTAAGCATCCTCCGAGTCCGCGGCCACGGTTCGAGGACTGGACGCGAATCTAAGTAGAACAAACGATCGGACATTAAGGGCTATGAAGTTTTCATGCCCCCCCGCGTAAAATATATACCTCCCGCGAGAGACGCCGTAGTTTAAATAGAATATTCCGACGACGCTGAACGCTCTCACGAGATCACGTTTGCCCGCGACGTAAGATCGTCATATTAAATTGATGAAAAATACCAGACGTCATTCCCCCCTCCTTTCTTCCTCTATCTCTCTCGTATCCTCTCTCGCTCGCTCTCTTTTCCCTCATATTCGCGATTTCGAGGACTCACCTTCCGGCGTGAGCACCTCGCAGGATATGCAAGTCGGTTTCTGGCTTGCGTCCAGAGGCACCGAATACAAATTCCTCTGGGACGGTTCACCCGGCGCCGTGGCGAGATAGTAAACCCTGCCTCTGACCGAATCGACGGCCAGGATCGTGTGAACCTCGGAGGGACCGGGCGTTAAATCCACCGGCGACGTGAACTGGCCACCCTCGTACTTGTACCTGATAATATGACGTGAATGAAATTACAAAAAGACGAATGGCGAACTTGAAAGATTTCTGACATTTTACGATCATCGACGTCAAACTTCTGGACTGAATTATGAGAAAGCTATGAAGAGCGTAATTTTATGATTCATTCAGAATTGGAAAGTGAAAAAATCTCGGAATGTTCTGAGAGAATTGCGATTCTTTTTGTAAACTTATAGAGACGTATTTCCCTCATGAATTATATCGACACCATTTACCTGTTTATATGACGGAATCTGCCGGCACTGGTGCCGGAATCCTCCCGTCGTAAGAGCAACGCGTAAGTACCGCTTTTTATGGGGCGATTCGGCTGGAGCCAGCCCTCAGTCTCCTCGTCGTACAAAATCGGATTACCAGAACCCTGCGTGTCGTACATAACCAGTTGAGATTGGTTTTGCACGCGATTCGTCCATGTCGCGATCACGTGTGTCTCGTCCCACCAGCTCACGGTGAAGAGAACGTGGTCACTGCAAATACGAGCATCAAATAGTAATATTAACATTAACAGCACGATGATCCGAAAATAATTATGGCGATTGTTATTGTTAATAGCAAGAATTTGTAAACTTACCTGCCAACTACATCAACAGGCGCTTCCAATGTGACTGCTTTTGACGACGGATCGCTTAAATCGATTACTGATAAAGATACTATCGGGTTCGGTGTACCTGTCTAAAAATATGTATAAAAAATGATATTTATTCATCAATTTTGCTGAAGTATCTAAAAATTTGATCAAATACAAATCTAAAAATAATTTTCTCGACTCATTAAAAAATTCTAAATCATTCAAATTGGTCACTGAAATGTAACAAATTTTTGCAATACTGTCCTCATTCTTAAGCGTCCTACATAATTATTTTGATGATCCAACAAAATTATTTTCAAATCTGTAAAAACCAAATTAGTTAAATTTTTATGAAGAAATAAATTAAGAATAATTTTTCTAAAATGTTTCGTCTCTGTAAGAAAATCTGTTTTTAATTGAATAGTTAAAATGTTATTATTTTATTATTTTTTTATAATGTTTACTTTACTTATCTCAATTTTATCATATAAAATATATTTTCACTTACTTCAATATTAATTACTGTAGTTCACGATAAAAAAACCTAGTTAACATAGCATAGTTTTTAAAATTTTAGAGAGATAGCTTTAAGCTTTCAAAGGCTTCCAAGTGAAATAGAAAAAGAATTTTTCAAATCCGTACATGATCTCAGAAGTAAAGCTTTTTTTGTCAATTTCTCACGGTCGACTTTCACGTTTCGTACCACATGGTGCAGAAGCATCACCGAGGAAAAAGCTCGAAGAGATTCGAAAGCTCAGATTTCGGATTTTAAAATATTTCTTTGAACATCGCCCTCTTTACAAACATTTTTCGCATAAATATATATTCGTATTTATGGATTTTATATTTCTCATTTTTGATATCAATTTAAAACGGAATGTAGATGAATAATTAATATATATATCCGATATCAATTAAGCGATATTTTTAATAATTTTACTTAAATAATTTTACTTAATTTAAGAGATCAACTGCTAAATCTATGGCTAATAAAGAGAGACTGTGCTTGTCATTTTTCAAGAAACATAGATTTAACGAAGAACGAGAAAGATTTCGCGCTTTTTTCACAGAAGAATGCCCTTCTGTCGGCATACTTCGACAATTGGATTATCCGCACGTGCCGACACATGCACGCGGAAGATGAAATCCATGGTGGAGTAAGCTCGAGTTAAACGGAAGAACGGCAGTCCTTTCAACTCGTTACGACAATAGCCGATTTTGCCGAGTGGAGATGATTAGCCGAGTCCTCAGTGGTGGACTTATCAATATTATTCATGTGGGAACAATAATGATTTTAATATTAATATCGCTGTATTATTGATAATTATTAATAATTTGTAATATATAATTAAAGCTAAGCAAAATAAGGGTTAAGAAAAGGAAAAAAGATTAAGATGAGAAGAAGAGACTGATGACGTGATTTTACAAATATCTTAAAGATATTTACTTGAATACTTGGATTACGAAATAAATATCTTTGTTCCTCATTTGGTATTTTTTAAATTTTCATATTGAATATGTAAATGTAGAGGCTATTATTTTTTAAGTAGAGTCTTACCTTAGGATACTTTATCTTCACTTCCGTGGGATATTGGTCCTCAAGAGAGCCTGGGGCGCCATAATGAAAATATGCCATGTCCTTTACTACAGTATCATTGAAGGTTGCAAAGGCCAGATGCTTTCCATCCGGTGAATACCACATCGCGGTCGGGTTTGCGAATACTTCCTCTGTAATTAACATTTGCGATTGCGTTTGTCATTTGTAATTATCCGACACAGATAGGTATTCTTCGCGATGGGTATTCTTCGCGATGTATATAATTCTCTTTCTGATATTTGCTTTTGTATTACACATAAATCTTTTAATATAATATAAAATATTTTATATTTATAAAAAAGTATATATATGTATATTATATAAAATATTTTCAATACATTTGTTAAAAGGTATTTTATATAATATAAAGTAGCTTATCTATACATTTATTTAAATTACGAGAAAACAAGTTTACCTTCGTATACCCAATCTGGAATTCCATTGTAAAAGATTCCGGATTCGCCGTCCGTCGTCAATCTTCGTACTACATTCTCACTGCCATTGAAAGTCATATGATAAATATCATTATCGAGAACGTAAATCAAATCACTGCCGATCGGTGACCACAATGCCAGCGAGATAAAGGCTTCATTCGCTATTTCTTGAAATGTACTATAAATGTATAAAGAAATTTTAGTTAGAATATTAGGGAATATTTTAGTTAAAATTTATTCTTATTACGAGAAAGAAGATACTTTAAAAACATAATGTAAATGCAAGATTTTCTTATCAGTTACGAGTGAGGTAACAATTGAGATGGAAATAATGACAATTGCGATAATGAAAAAAAAAAGTCACTCCGAATTCAAATTAAAGAAGAGATTGAAGAAGGAAATACTTGTACTCTGAACCGTTCGGTATGCGGCAGAGAGATGTTAAAATAGTGAACAAACAATTTTTTAAAGCGGCCTCAGGCGGAAACTCACATTTGAATGACGTTAATTAGTAAAACAGATGTGATTAAACAACTTTGTTTATGTGGCCACTTAAAAACCTGTTTATGTTGCATGAAAAAAAAAAAACTGATGTTAAATTAACAGTATCAAATATAATCGATAATAATTTTGTTTTACTTCAGTATTAATGAAAAAAATGCATACATATTACTTCTATTAATAGCCGTTGAATCAATAAGATTATTTCCAATTACGTTTGATGCTGTTTTTGACTCGACAGAGATTTTTTTCCACGCACAAAGGCCGGTTGTCTAATCGCATTAATGTTTGTTGCTTCATTTCAAAAAGAAACTGCCATGGAAAGCATGGCATTTTACAATCGAGCTTATCGGTGAATAGTTAATATTATCAGCGGAGATATGACCGACAATAAGTATCGTATGCCATAAAAATATAAACGAATCAAAAACTTACCCGTTCTTCATGTCGTACACCACGTAGTTTCTAACGGTCGAGTATCTGAACACCTGTGCAAGCCATTTATTTCAGACTCACTTTATTATATTATTTCAACGAGTGTAAAGATATTAAACAATTAATCTACTCACTTGTCTAATATTATAACCAAAGAGGATGTACTGTCTGTCGGCCGAAATAGTTGCCATGCTAATTTTGTATGACAGCTGAAACAAATCCAAACATCGAACTTTAACATGAAAACATTATTTAACCTCTCGGCGCGTAGGAATGTCTATCCATTTTGCGGGAGAGACACCAAAGTAAATAATCATCTTAGAACAGATTGCTCGGAACAACTCGTTTCAAGTATTGGGAAATATATTCCCTCGCAGACGACACCGGACAAAACTCGTAAAGAGTACTTCATTTAATTTCTGACCGCAAACGTCACGAGGCCATAACTGAGGCATAAACTCGTAATATCTTTCTCTGATGACGAAATCAGTCAATCGCAAATTTCAAAGTTTAAATCGCAATCGGTAGATCGCAAAGTGTACTCCTTACTGGTAAATCTGTTCCGTTGAAAAACTCTTTCGTCTCCGCTGTTTTTACGTTGGTAAGAGTAATGTCGCCCGTGAGCATGTTTCCAACGATAAATTCGTCATCGGAGATCCAGCTGCCGTTGAAGCCGAACGAGTGAAAGAGACGGAGGTACGCCTCCTCCAAGGAGAACGGTTTCCTGACGATCTCCTCGGTGTCGGTGTCATTGGCGCTAACGTCGTCAACGTGTGGAACTATGTAAATTAAAACCGTTTAAAAGCAACGTTTATAATAATGAGATTTATTTCAATTCATATTTCCAAAAGTAACGATCAAAGTTGTACGTGTTGAATATTAATTTGCTGATAATTATACGAGATGTTAAATCAATCCACCTACTTGTCCGTGATTGGCCGATGATGAACGCAAAGGCGCACAGTATCAGAAGTTGGAAAGTCTGAAAGAATTTCGGTTTATCAAAAAAAAAAAAAAAATAATCACGGAAATTCGTCCTTCGTTCTATTACGATTACGCGCATATAAATTCAACGAACGGGCGGCAAAACGGTATTGCGCAAAAAAATTTTGAAAACAAAGTTACTATTATCGCACGAACTTCCAACAATGCTGCGCTCGTATCTTCGCGAATTCTCGACTACTTTCAGTAACCGCGAACAGTTTTGCTCCATTTTACGGATCATTAGCATTTCTTTCAGCCAATGAGCGTTATTTTTACGAGGGAAATGATTATTTCTCTGTTCTTTCGCCCTTTGAAATTTCGATCGCGAGTAAAAAAAAAACGATTCCGTTAACGACGAAACGGAAGCAGCTTGGAAATCTCTCTCTCTCTCTCTCTCTCTCTCTCTGCCATTGTAGAAGCCGTTGATGTTTTTGTTTAATTCGAGATTATTTATTTTCTACCTGTGCTTCGAACTCTGTTATCAGTTACAGTCTTATCATTAATATGAGCGAAAAAGAAGAGCGCGATCAATCAAGAATTGAGTTAATCAATATTGACGCGACGGAAATCGAAATTGGCGATAACAGATATCGGGAAAGTCGAATCTAAAAAAATAACTTATTGTTACGTGAGTTTAATACCTCGAGTGCAATGTCTCGCATCACCGTGTATATTCTACGACAAAGGAAAGGGACGCGAAAGAGCTTGAGATGGAGAGCGATAAATCGAGACAGTTCGGAACCCTCGAAACTTTTCCATCGTCGGCGCGCATCTCGAGGAAAAGTGCTCTCACGAACTTATCGACTCGATATGTCGGGACATTGTGCCTGTCCCATGGGCGAAATCGAAACAGAAGTAAGTCGGATAAAAGCCCTTCCGCAATAATGGTAGAGATCGAGAGTTCCGATAGGTCGATATACTCATTTTCGGGGCGGGCTGCCCCTTTTAAATGCACCGCACGAGGGATGGCACGCGGAAGGCAGAAATAATACAAAAGGGTAAAGATATCGGGAAAAAACATATCTCCAGTCTCCTTTCTTTTCTTTTTTTAATATCCGATTTTGTAGCCGATCGCAAGCATATAAAAGTCGTCACATCAACGAGGTCAAATAAACAATTCTCCCTGTCGATCCGGAAGATGGAGAAGGTCGAAGGCGACGGTCGCGAGCGGGCAGAGAGTTGAGAGAAAGATCGATTTCTTCTTCTGACGATTATTGCGAGATGAGAGGGGAAAAGGGGGGGAGGGGACGGGAAAGAAAATAGGAGAACTCGGGAATCGAGAAATCCGGGTACTGGTAATTGGTAAATGAGAAGACGGCTGGCTACAGAGCGAAAGAAGAAGATTCGGATACAAACGTACCGTGTGTCTCGTCATGGCGATCACCGGCCGATCTACGGGACGCGGACTCCGGATGGTGATGACGACGATCGAGGAAATCGCTGCTGTCGGTGCGACGGCCGATCTCGCGAGTACGCCCGCCGAAGACTAATATATCGCGTGCTTTCTCGGCGTGCTCGCGGCAACAGTGACACGTGCTCCCACCTCTTTCGACAAATCAGGGGCATACCCACGCGCGTATCTTCCGTCGCGTTTACATTTCTGTCTAGGACACATTATTATGTTGTGCTCTAATATTTGCCGGTGCCGCTGACGAAGACGATCCTCCTCTTACGCGAAATTAGATTCGTATAAACAAATGTCTCTGTCTCCCTGCCCTTGTTCGTGTTCGTCTTCTTGTCCCAGATAAAGATCCGGGGAAATCCATGGAAGTCTTGTTTCGTCAATGTTATCATTTCTCAGAATTGCAACTTTAGGTTAAAGAAATTAAAAGAAAAATGTACAAATTGCAAAAAAGAATTTTAATTTATATATATTTTTATATATATATTTTATGTATAATTAGTAAATTTTTTCTATCAAATAAAAACTAAATGTAATTTTATCGATTGTCATTTACGCATATTTTGATGTTTTGTTACAATATCATCGATAACATTTTATCTTTCTAAAGATTTAAATAACTAAATTATTCATATTTATGTCTGTATAAAATTTTTGAATCACGCTGTATATGAAGAAGAGAGATACGACTTGGTAGTATCAGCTGATTTGTGATATATTTCCTGCGTATTTATACACGATAAACAACATTATTTTTATGCACGATTACGTGCGTACGTTTCTTCCTGAAACGTCACGAATTGAACGGGCGCGTCGTTATAATGATAAACTTTATAATCATCACCGTAAAATTGCGAACATCGTGACAGAAATTCAAAGGCAATGCGGGCGACAATGCGTTGTACTGCACTCAGCTGAGCGATATTATTATTATCAAGGCCGCCTGTTATTTAACTACGCGAGCAATAAGAGACGATTATCTCCACACGCTTTCGTAAGATAAGAAACTAGTACATGCGCTTGGTTAATACAGCCCCGAATATGTCTGTCAATTAAATAGATTAAGGATCGATCAATTTCACCAATCGAGATTACACAGCATGCAATATATATTTCTTTCATTAATACTGCCATTGAACTATCAAGATTATTTTCAATTACATTTGATGCTGTTGACTCAACATCATCATATTTTTTTCCCGTGCAGATTATAAATTCATTATCATTTGGATAATAATCTGCACGATTAAATGAAATATATTGTTTTTAAAGATGGAAAAAGATAATTTATTATTTTCTTTTAATATAATAGATAAAGATTAAGGATGAGACATTTGTTCGAATGGCAAGCGTGTCTCTCAAATATGCATTTGCCGTCGAAAACTTCTGTCAGCAATAAAAGCAAAAAGTTGTTAACGATTTCCTCTTGTCACGAAATATGTCGTTTCGAAATATTGCATTGCGCCAGGCGTGCTCCGTTTTCAATATTGTGACGATCGAAATGCACAAAGTGCCAATGTCTGACTTTACGCACGCGCTCGGTTCCTTTTAATCTTTTTACATAAAACCTTCTACAATAAAGATGTCGAGCTATCGCACATTTTTCGTTCGTTGCAAAAAAGCTTATATCACTATCAAAAAAGGAATTCGTGACTACTCTTCAACTGTAGGCAATAATACCATCCAAACTAAAAATTCGAACCTATCAGTTCTTTCCTTTCAACGTCTCTTCCATTCTTGAATTTATCAATCATTTTAAAAAATTTCTCATTCTGCAGAATAGCAGCAAGAAATCTCACGCTGCACCTTTATCCTTCCTTCAATAATTGCACTTCTCAATCGTCATATTCTTTCCTCTCTCTCTCTCTCTCTTTTTTTTTATCATAAAAGTTCACAAATGTTTCTCACACTTTTGAATTAACACGCGAATTTTTCGTTTCACTTCGGCAGTTTTTCACAACTTTGGCTAATGTAAAAGACACGATCGTAACTGCGAAATTTCAGACACTGTTCGATTCCTTGATCGAAAAGTATCATCTGTCCTTCTTTCCATAGCTTCATCTGCTCGTGTAGCGCGTGACACACTTTGCGGGAGGAAGAATTGCCGTCATCATCGGTCATCGCACACGGTCGTGTCCCTCTTCGTCGCACGTCATTTCGCACGTGGGTCATCATCGAATCCCTGGCTCGCAGCAATCAGCCAATCTGACGCGGTCGTAAGGTCGCTCTCGCTCTTGCATCGTTGACGATCAGACGAAGGGAAAATGTTCGAAAAATTGCGATTCCAGTTGCGCAAAACGAAATGCCAAAAACAATTCAGAATGCATCCTCGAGAGATTCATCGCTTAGTCCACATAGAAGATATAAAAAAAATATATTTACAAAAATGGAGTACACGAATATAATTTCTTCGATGAACTTTTTTTATTTTTCTTGTATTTTTCTTTTTACGTTTTGTATGGAAAACAACATGAAAATCGCATTGACAAACATCAAAAAGCTACAGCGATTCCTGTTTTAATCATCGATGTTATTTTTAGCTATACTAAACATTACCGAGCGCCACGTCTCGCGCACGTCATTTATTCTCTAACATTTTTTTTTTTTAATTTTAGATCTTAACTTTTTCCATTTTATAAATCAGTATTATTAATCATTTATTTTTATTAATAAAGATTAAGAATAAGAATATTCTGCAAATCTTACCTGAAATAATTTGGAATTTACATTTAAAAGAAGAATATTTATTTATTCAAAAGAAAAATATTTGTTGATATAGAAATAAATGCTAAAATGCTTCAATACTTACAATTTATATTATTGTATTATTATTATTATTATACTGATCTTTTGCTCGATGTAACAATCAAAATATGATTTTTACGATGACAATTACTGATAAAATAAGGAAAGCGAGAAAACTAATGAGCATCGCGGAAAAGGAGTTTCATATTTCAATATTTTTATAACATGCCCTTTTTCAGAAAGGGAACTATGGAAACCTAATTTTTCTTCTCTTTATCGGAAATTTAGTTTTTCCAGGATTTTGGTTCCATCAATATTTCCTGTTTTTTTACACGCGGAGAAACACAATGCTATTTTAATCGAGGAACTATTTGCGAATGAAATTAATTAAAAAATTTAATTATTTAAAAAATTTAATTACTTAAAAAATTTAATTACTTAAAAAATAATTTTGCTTTCTCTTCTATTTTTTGTTTAAAGACCTGTTTTACATAAGAAAACTCGCATTGCAGTATATTGAAGGTGGCCGCCATCTCGTCTTAATGACATGAAATATGGAAACCGCGTCGCAACCTGGGTTACCTACCGCTAAGCTTCACTTCCATCATGTTTACCGCACCTCGGAACTTCCTCTGGTTCGTGTTACTTGCCAGCAGCTGTTAAAATACAGTGACACGTTTACGAGAGGGGTTCTGATGTGTTTAAAGTAGAGTACATACACAATACACATTAACTTCCACATACTGCACACATTGATGAAATGATATAAAAAGATACTAAATAAAATTTTAGATTCAGAATTTAATTATAATTTTTGCATGATGTTTGTAAGTACAAATTGACCGATTGTTCCTATTTAAAAAAAAATTATAGATTTAAAACAAAAATCTATAAAGAATTAAGAAAGAATTAATAAATTTATAAATTAAAGAATTTTTCTAAAGCGATTTAAAATGTATATTGGAGTATCCCTTCGAAAAGTGGAGGTGATATAAAAATATCTTATCTTCAAAGTAAACTCGTTGCTGTTTGTTTTTTCAATTCAAGCCCCGCGAATATCCGCAAAAATAACATCTCACAAATTTGTCACGTCAGCGGCGGAGCGAAGGAAGAGCGAAGGAAGAAGTGCATTATCTCGAAAAGTTTCGGAACAACAATTTCTTGCGTCAATCCTCCTTGGCGCGCAGCCCCGCGAAGAATATTTGCGACCCTTTCATGGGCGCGTTTACTATCGATCGGGGAGGATATAACGCGTGCCAGTCGTCGTTGCCATGAGTCGAGGAATCGCCATGAGAGAGCAAGAGGGAGAGAGAGAGAGAGAGAGAGAGAGAGAGAGAGAGAGAGAGAGAGAGAGAACGAGCGAGAAAGAGAGAAAGACAGAGAGAAAGAGAGAGAGGAAGGTAGACAGGATGCTACAAAAGCCACCCCTTTCGGACCGACGACTATAAGTACCGGTCACGGTTGGTTCGCGCGGCTCATGTGCGCCCCGTGGTCCCGCCGGCGTGGTATCGCTTTCGCGTACGTACGGAAAAGCCACTTGGACTAGGGCGCTTCGATCTATGAATAGATCCTAATCCGTTTCCAATCGCGTAACAGCCGCGATCGTCCATTTGTCCATCCGTCCGTTCGTTCGTCCGTCCGTCCGTCCGTCCGTCCGTCCGTCTGTTCGTCGCCCGATCGACAATTGTGCGAACCGTCGCGGACTCGCCGACGGGAAGCCGACGGCGCGCGGCAGCACGCGGAACCTCCGACGCGAGGAGCGCGGCGAACGCGATGACGCCGATCCTGCGGGATCGGAGAGCGGTCCACGAGGAACCGTCGTAATGGCCGGTCTCGTGATCGTCGAGGAGGACCCGAGCGATCGACCGGGGTAGACGTGATGCCGCTCGGGATCACCGAGGAAAGTCCTCAGCCGAGATGAGGAGGAGCAAGTCGAGGGGAAGCGTCATCGACGACGTGTGCGGCTGCTCCGCTCTATCGTCGATCATCCAGAAGAAAGATTTGAACTCTACCTCGGGTAAGAAAGAAAATTTTCAATCCAGGGGATTCAATCAAAGGGATAAAACATCGTGCATCGTTGAACGTTGATTTGCGAATTTTGCATGTGAAATTCTGACGTATCCGACGTGTCTCATTTTTTTCAATTACTAACAATTATTGTCCGATAATTGTCCGATTAAATCTCCGTATCGTTGAGGTTTTTCAACGAGCAAATGGAATACTAAGAATACACCAACTGCTGCGTATATCACAATATATAATCCATCCAAACGTTCCGGTTTCTAAGTCTGTTAACACCGGCGAACCGCCCAAAGTTAGTTCCACGGTTTGCGATTTGATCGATCGTCACGCACGTGTTCTCCGGACGACGGAAAACCTCGCGCAATCGATGACGACTACTAGCAACCTTGAACGAGAAAAGTGATTACTGATCGCTTCCTAGCTTCTCATAGCGAAAAAAACTTTTTCGGGATAACATTTGGGTAGAATCTACTTTCAGAAGTTGCCGGTAGAAAAGTTCCGCTTTCACCGATTTTGTCTCAACATTTTTCCTCTTTCTCTTCTCTCTTCTCTCATTTTCTCTCTTCGAGTTACGCCATTTCACCATCACGCATTTTTCTTATCTTCTCCAGCTAATGCTTTCCTGTTGTTGGGCTTCTAGTGATTACCTTATTGTTTGGCCTCTCTCCGTTTTCTCTTTTTGCTCGAGAAGATGCATATTGCTGTTATTTCCCGGACGTACTATTAATCGAGACAAATTTAATGAATGAAGCGTTACATTTTTCCCAGGATAAAATTAATAGTCACCGTCGAGAAGATGTGGAAAGTTGTGTCGTCTCGACAAGTTTCTCAAACATCTATTTACCACTTTACTTGCAATCGTCTTAGTCCTAATTGAATTGGTTTCGATTTCTTCGATCTTTCTACTTCTGCCGACTCAGCGAGATACAAATAATTCACGACTCTAATCCCCCAGGATACGTATTGTCTTAGAGAGGGACAAAAGAACAACAAAAGAATCCTCCGCGAAAGAAGATCCTAAAATCGCGTCGAATAATCAGCGCGTGGCGATATTCCCGCCTCTTCTCTACTTTTCTCGTCCTCTTTCCCATTCTGCGTTCTTCTCTGCCCCCTCCACTGGACCAGCAGCAGCCACCAGCTGGGTTGTTTCTGGCTGTATGTACGTCCCCGACCCTTCGTAAAAGTCAGCTTTGAATCTCGAAAGCCAGTCGGCAGCCAAGTGGCGCTTACGATTTCTCGATCGAAGCCTCTCCGATCTCCTCCGTTCGCTCTTCGCGTCTATCGACTTTCATCTTTCCCGCGCGATCTTCCGCCGAGCAACATTGACCGATCGACAACACCGAGTGAACATTGACATATACATCACCTGAGAGAAAAATCCTGGGCGTAATGAGCAGCATGAGTTACGTGACGTCATGTCAACAGGTATCGTCGGGCTAGCCTCCTTGGACGCCCCCACTACCTTGGCGGGGTGCCGCTTGTGGTCCCCTCGGACCAGGGCCCTCGGGGCCCCGGCAGGTGTAAGACAGTGTTTCCATTCACCGTGAAGTGGCAGTAAGGAAAGCAACGACGGAGACGTTCCTCTTCCGCGAGTCCTGTCGAAACAGTGAATTAACCGCCGTAATTAACACGCCGACGATAAGACAGTGACAAGTGACAAGTTTGTATTTCGTGCGCGACAGGACGAATCTCTCGTGATTCTCAAGTTTTAACTCTCGAGAGAATTTCCTTTCGGCGCTGGAAGAGGGATAAAATTGCACTCTCGGGATAACGCACATTTTTAATGCTTTGCAAAAAGTGTGAAGCGTGAAGTAGCACAACGTGAATGTGAAAATATAAATAAACCCGCGGGAAAGCGTTTGGTCGAAATCGAGGGCGCTGCCTCGGTAGATTTTCGTATTTCGGACCGCCGGGACTCTTGAATGTCGCTATCATGGTTTTCTTCGGAAGAAAAGAGAAGCTGGAGGATCGGCGATTGCTGGCGAGCATGGACGCCGTGAACGGCACGATTGTCCATCAAGTTGACAACGGTAAATCGTTCGCATTGTTCGCGCGACGTTCGGAATCGTCTCATCTTGCCTCGAATTGTTTCTCGCGCGCGTAATAAACGAAAGTGGTGTTTTTCCGGCGAAACTGTCGTCACGGCTTCCTCGGAATTAAAGAGAAATATTTTCTCACTTTGCTCGCGATATACGAGATACACTCGTATATCGTATTTCTCGATAGCGAGGCATATTTCCTCGAACATCCGGTGGGAACGAGTGCAAATATCGCCGGCCGCATATTTTTAATTCTTTCCCTTCCCACCCTCTCCTCCCACGTTTTTCCCTTTATTTTAATGTCGACCGTGACGGTTACGCCTTTCGGTTGATGACTTTCAACTGTCGCGTTCTCTACCTGCTCGCCTGTAAAATTTATCAGCGCACAGCGATAATAATTCACCGCGAAACTGCGTTTATTGAACTAATTAAAATTGTCGAGTGAAAGGGAAAAGGGAAAAGGCGAAAAAATCTTGCGCAGCAAGACGATGAATTTATAATGGTATTATAAATTATTATATTATTATATTGTTACATTTTTATATTTTTACTTTTTATTTTTTTTTTTTTTTTTTTTTTTTTATTATACATGACTTTTTCACGTTAGAATTCAGCGTGAACGCAAAACAGAACGTAAAAATACGTTCGCTACCGATTCACGAGCGTGAAAATCGGCATCGTATCCCGCGCGCGTTGTGTCGCTCGTGATCCCAGCTATGCTTCGATGCTTTATAATGCATGCATTTATCATTCATACGCTGCATAGTTGGCGCAGGTTATTATTACATAGTCAAGTGGCTTTTCATCGAGCCCTCGAGAGTTCCGAACGCGTCGGCGAAACATAATCGATTGACAAGCCGTGCGTTCCACGAATCATCTAATAGCCGCGTTTCTAAAACTGCAAGCGACGTATATTTTCTATATGTATATTTGCCTTGGCTCCAATCGCAGCAATCGTAAAAATCATGAATAGAAACATTTGGGAAATATTTGAATAAATTTGAACAGGCAGGAAAAGAACACGAGACGTATCGCGATCGATAATATCGAACCGCCAACAGGTGTAATGCCGCTCAAGTGGTATGTGATAATAATGTCTAAGAGGCCTTGGCGTACTAGTTGAAGTCGCGAATAGCGGTGACGTTAATTGAATACACTTGGACATGTTATTTAATGACTTCGCACTCCGCGAAGCGCCCTCGAGCTCTCCCAAAATAGGGAAATCAACCCCGTTAATAATTCCCCACGCGATACAACAATATCCAATATCGCGTTCGATTTGGAAAACCGAAAATTCCAGAAATAGTTACGTAACGACTTATTCCTTTTCTAAATGCATACGTAATTTGCAGTCTCGAAAAAGTTTTTTTTTTTTCCATAAATTCCCAAAAAAATTTGAAAAAGTCATATATAATAAAAATATAAAAATGTAATATAATAATTTATAAATGCCATTATAAATTCATCTTCCTGCTGCGCACGTTTTTTCGCCTTTCTCCTTTTCCCTTTCACTCAACAATTTAATTAGTTCAATAAACGCAGTTTCGCGGTGAATTATGAGCGCTGTGCGCTCAAATTGAGACTCAAGCAAGATTCGCGTGACAGCCTCGGCCACCTGTAGCTGACAATATTGATCAGGCCGAAAGATGGCCACGCCCGGGTTCACACTCATGTCGCTGCGACCCCTCATTGGGTATCCCGCTTCTCCCTCGTCACCCTCTTTCTCTCTCTCTCTCTCTCTCTCTCTCTCTCTCTCTCTCTCTCTCTCTCTCTCTCTCGACTGTTGCTGCCGCGATGCGGCGATGCGCCGTTCCCGGCCACGGTGAATCCGCAGCTGATTATGAACAAGTACGCCGTTACTGTTCCAGCCGCGTTCATGCACGTGCGTGACAACATCGAGGAGCTGGGCAAAGTCGCCGATGACACGGACCTGCTGTTCCTGAAGGGCCTCCTCGACAGCCCGGTCGTCACGTCCCTCGTGAAGGTGAGTGAACGCCCCACGTTTATCTCGAAACTGAATCGCGATTCGGCAGATCACCGCGCGAGATTACTTGAGCCTCCCTTAATTTCTTTAGCTCTTTGTTCGTCGGTAGATCAAATGTAAAAATGTAAAAAAAAAAACGACGCGAAGAACACTTCATTAACTCGTTGAATTTTTCAATGTAGAATGCAGAGCGTACTTGATTAAACTCATTATTTTCTGAACGTGAAGGGGTTCATATTTTTTCTTTTAATCGCCTTCATCGCTCCTCGTGGGGTATGAAAAATTCTAATGGCAGCGCGATATCCGGATCCGCAATTTTGTTCATGTCCCGTGAACGGATCGTAAATGTGCGAGTGGATATAATTTCGGTACGCAGATCGGCGTTGAACGTGTCCGTGTTCGCTCATTAAACGATGTTTACTATGATCGCGGAAATTTATGAGGATCCGTCTGCGGTTCTTGGCCGCCGTGGTATCCCTTCATTTCCTTGTCGCTGAATGAAAAAAAAAAAAAAATTGAAACGTTCGCGCGAACGTTCCTGGCCGTTTGCCCGAACAATTCGAGTCGTTGAACCGTCCTACGTGAACGTGTTCGCCATCGTTCGATGGAACGATCATTTAGAATGGCGAACGCGACCGCAACTGAAGTAAACCAGCCAGATTAAATCAGGGAATATTTCAGAATACAAACGGTTACAGAGAGTACAGTGTGCGTACGGTTCCACGGAGAGAAAATGTGCAGTTCTCAATTCCTAAATATAGTTCTAAATCTAGGTTTGTGCAGTCTCTCCGCGAAGAGCAGGGCAATAACTAATCGTAGAACGACCGTAACAGTAACATTTCGAGCGTTTATACTTATCGCCTATATTCTCACCTTAATGCAACACAGTAATACGTAATTTAACTCCCTGGCTGTTATATTTATTCGTTGTTGTCCTGAAGAATATTTGCAATGTTCTTCGAACCTCGAATCGAACAACTCTAAAAATTTCTCAAAATATTCTCTAAGTTAAGTACTATTTTTGGGAATTTGGCACGTTAAATCTTAATGAATCGAGTTTTTAATGGAAAAAAAAAAAAAAAAAATGTATTTCCTTTGTGATTATTTGCAGTAATAATTTTTTTTTTTATATCTCCAGCCACAAAATATAATATTTTCAAAAATTGTTATATCACTTGAAAATATTTAATTTAGTGGTATTTTTAAGAAGATTTCTGAATACCGCAGTCTCAAGAATTTTCTACTCAAAGCAAGTTCTAGACGCGCCTCTCTGCCTGTTATTAACGATTTGGCTTACGAAAGTGAACGATATCGCCTCGCTGGAATCTGGTCGAACCGCGTGCTCCCGAACGACGAGAGCTGTGGCGGAGAGCGGAGGCTCGTTCGTGGCACCCAGCATGGGAAAAGGGGGAATTTCGGGAACACGCGTGCTAGAGCGAGTTTTATTTCTCCCCCCCTCCCTCCCCGCTTCCCCTCATCCCTCTCTACGTGCCTTCACGTGTCTGCATCACGCGGCACGAAACATCCGCGCGACACCCACGCTATTTCGGTCGCGACACACTTCCCGCGATCGCGAGCCGCGAAGGAAGAGAAATATTATCTCTCCGGCCTTCGGCGAGAATATTATCCGGCGATGGACTGGAAAAAAAAACAGGCGTTACGCGCGTTCTGGCTGTTCGGCTTCATCCTTTAAACGAGATACTTTTCACGTGCGATGAGCAGCGCCTTTTCACTCTCCCTATGTCGACCGCAACCAGTTCGTTTTCCCCTTGTGTTTCGGGGCCTACATTCCTCCCGTAATCTACCAGGTCGACGCACAGGTAGAAACACGTGCACCGCAGCAGGTAGAAAACGTCTGGTGTTGAGAAGTCGTTAGAGAATCGACTCACGTATCTCGCCTTTCGCGTCGACTCGAGCCAACGGTGGAAAGTGCTAAGGAGCACGTAAGACATCTGTATCTTTGTGAGAAAGCAAAGCCGGAAAAAAACGTCGCGGAGAAAACGGTTTTTTTTTTTATCGATGTATCCGGATAATCGGTCCGATCATCGACAAAGCGGTAAAAAAAGGAGAAAAAAAAAAGCAAAGCAATTATTAGATTCCCGGCTGGATGAGCGTCCGTGCTGAAGGGAAAATCATAATCCAGGAGCCGAGTGGCCTACGGGACGCGAGGGAGGAGGATTGAGATTTACGGTCGCTTAATTGGCGAAATTGCTTTCTTTCTCGCATGGATAATAATTACGGATAATTGAGCACGACCTCTTGATTAGGCGTAGGTCATAGGCGCCGCCATGGAGTCATCGCTCGTGACTCGTCGCAGAAATCCAGGCGCGAGCGCGTGCGTGTCCGCGACGTTAACGTGTTTTGTAAGCCTGTAGCGTGTACGACGAGACGATATGTAATTTCAGTCGGTGAGTCGGCTTTGTGATCGTACAAGAGGAAGTGGGAGAGACACGTACACATGCACGCGGTATGCGTCCCGACCCGCGCGCGCGCGCGCGCGCGCGCGCGCGCGTGTGTGTGTGTGTGTGTGTGTGTGTGTGTGAGCGACAGGACTGTACGCTGAACTCGATTGTGGCTCTTATCGGACGCGCGCATACATTTTCTTTTATCTCGCATATTACCTGGAGTGAATGTCCCGCGTAAAACCGAATCCGCTAACTCGTTTACGCAACAGAGTCATTTCGACGGAGGATAGCCCCTCCTCTGGTTGCGTCAATAAAAAAAACAACAGCGAATACCGATTTCGCTGATCGCTGATCGAGTTGAGCTGGACGCGTTACGTCACTCGACGCGTAACGTGACATTATTTGTAACTTGACTCCGTATAATCCGAGTCTTCAAAACACAATGACACATTTATGTATATAATAATGGAGCGATCAAGTGTCCTCACAATCGACCGTTAAATGATTATGCAGTTTCTGCATAACAGCGACAAAAGAAGCGATTTGTCTTTAGAACTGAAACATCGTCACGGCTTGGTGAAAAATATCGCAATTTGCCTTAGAAATTCGAGTGTTTAGTTCGTACCAAATGGAATCTTTCCTGAATACCTGTATTTTTCATTGACAAAGCAAACAATTGGAACAAGTGTGACTGGTACGACGCTGCGACGAAGTTGTATTGAGCTTCAACCAGTCCCACGATACTTTCAAGAGGCGCTAGATAATTCCGAAAAAGGCACATCGATATCTCTTGTCTTGTCTCGGTTGCTATTATCA
This sequence comes from Pogonomyrmex barbatus, assembly GCF_055798465.1. Lineage (NCBI taxonomy): Eukaryota > Metazoa > Arthropoda > Insecta > Hymenoptera > Formicidae > Pogonomyrmex > Pogonomyrmex barbatus. The sequence goes on along the minus strand of NW_028297113.1, from coordinate 6,501,666 downwards.
TTCAATAAACGAGAAAGACTTGTAAAGACTTGTAAACGTGACAACGAAATAGCTCACTTGTGTCAACGATGTTTTCTAAATTGAAAGTCGTAGATATGCGGACGTTTCATATTCATTTCTTGCTTGTTTCTTTATCTTTATTATTAAAGAAAGAGAGAGATGCCATTGGTCTCACGGTGCACTTTTAATGCCTAATAGGTTCCTGCCTCGTTCACCGATTTGATTTTAAATCAGAATCTTTGAAGATCTATAAAATTATGCCAAGTTAATGAATTAACGTGCCTCGCTGCTGCCATATTTCTCAGCTGGTTCGAGGTAGACCTAGCTGCTTAGTGAATGATAAAATCAATGAAGAGTACGCGAGGCGTACTCTCCAAGGGAAGTGGAGTCACGAGGTCTACAGAGGCGTGCACCGCTGCTACTACTACTATTACGTTTCTTTACGACGACCTTGAAACGGGTGGTCCCCGGATGGACGAGCTACGCTCCTGAAGCGAACGTAGCGGAGTGTGTTGCATGCCAGGAGAAGGAAGGGCCCCCACCTGTTTCAGAATGGCAGGCGACTCGCCTGAACGGCCTGCCTACGCGGAGGGAGATCGGCCAGGCCGACGTCAGTAGGCGCGGCAGTTTTCAGAGTCGCCGTTTACATCCCGGACGAGAAGTGTCGCGCGACGATAACGCGAAACCCGCGCGGAGCACCAACCCTCGCCGCCGTCTCCGCATCCTGCGTGATCGCTTTTACCCGCCCCGTTTGCGAGACACAGATCTGGTTTTCCCTTCGTCCGAGAGAGCCAGACTCTCCCTCGCCGATCGATACCGCCACGGGGGCACCGACACGACCAGTTAGAGCTGCTTTAGCTTCACCAGTCCGCACGGAGCAGCGCGTCGCGAGGCTCTCTCTCTCTCTCTCTCTCTCTCTCTCTCTCTCCAGGTGAGACGCGTCGCTCGCCCGAGGAACGCGGGAAGAATACGGAACACGAGAGGCGAAAGAGAAAAAAAGTTCGCCAAAGAATTTTACGGAATTGCCGCAGCTTTGCGTAACTCCGCGGCGGCGAATGGACGCGTAGAGCCGCTTGCAGAGAGGTGCGACTGAAGAAACGCGAAGGTCCCGTTAAGTGACGCAATCGGGGTAGAATTCGGGTGTGCGGTGTAATAATGGGGTAATCGAGGAATTGATATGATAGGGCTCGATTGTATCAATTGTTAGCAAGCCAGGATAAATCTAGGGGTAGAAAGATGGGCGGGAGAAAATGTGGACGCTCCATTCGAGCTGAGAGTGGCGAGAGTCGACTCGCCTGATGATATTTAAAGGAGAACGCGACGGGACTCGCTCGCCTTGTCGCGACTTCGTCGATCGTTCTCGCCGCGCGGCACGCGGCCGTTACTCTCTCTTCTTTTTCTTCTCGCGGAGATCATTTCGCCAGATCGCGAAAGCGCTTCGTTCTCCCCGTCGAGGGGGAGAAACGAGTCTCGAGCGATTCGTCTCGCAAAGGATTTATCCCGCTCCGCGGCTAAATAAATGCCGCGGTTTTATAGTCCATAAACAAGTGCGGCATGGCAAAGTGTGCCTCCGATCCCAGGCCACGGCATGATGATCTCGCGTTCGTCCTGACGCAATCGGACACAGTTACTCGGGTGCGGGACCGTTCGGAGTAAACGCGGAGGGCCGCGGCCGCGCGGCTTGATGAATGATCCGCGACGAAGTGCGCCGATAAATCTCGCGCGACGGACGTCGATTTACCGATGTTCGCGTTTGAACCTCGCGTGCACGTGGGAGGCCCGCGTGCTGAGCAAACAAGCTGGAACAAACACTGGAGGAAGCTTGAAAGCCTCGAAAAACTCTCGCGGCGCGTGGAAACGTCACGATCCTCGCGCGTTTTCGGTCGGTCGTTAATCATCTGGGAGAAATTGCTCGCAACGCCGATTTCGCAAGAGCGCCTCGCGAGAGCACGTACGATGAGGAAATTCTCGTCTGATCGACAAAGCGTGCGTGCGTAATGACTGCACCGGAGCTCGCGATTCTCGAGAGGAAAATAATTCGACGGTGAATCATCATCGACGACAACCCACATTTGTCCGTGTATCGTGCGCGATAATCATAGAGTGATTTCTGCATCGAATATTCTACGTCTATTTTTGTATCTATCAGTATCATCATCATCACCATCATCATCATCATCATCATCATCATCATCATCATCATCATCATCATCATCATCATCATCATCATCATCATCATCATCATTATTATCATCATCATTAGCGTAATAATTCTGCGTGAATCGTAACTTTTTTATTATTTTTGTTACAATCGCAATTTTTATGGAAAAGTGTTGTAAGATTTAAATGTTACATTCTCTCAAATTTTTCGACTCTTCTTAGATCTTTCCATATGTTAAAGAAGTGATAAAAAAATCACAATAAATCTGTGTGTCGGTTCATTAAATTTGTTTGGATATTGGGAAATGCGCCGTCTCGAACGCGTCATCGAATGACCTACTTTTCTAATTATTCGTTCATTGTAAGCCGCTTCAAGTAGAGTAGGGCTAAATGTCTTTCGTGTCGATTAGATTAACTTTAATCCAATTGAACGCCGCCGGCGCCGTGTCATTGCATAACATTGATCATTAACAATGCATTAATAATGAAATTTTTTCGATCGCGTCTAAGAATTTATAAATATCGCGTAATATTTATAATCCATTTCAATTATATATTTAAAAATCTTTCAAAAATCCTCTTTTCAAAGTTAATTTGCTCGGTTTTTTGCAGATGAAGATTTTAACATGAATATCTTGAATGTGTGGAAAAGAAGTCATATAAAGTTAAGCTTACTTAGTCTGCATTATTGCAAGAAAATGGGCAAGTTGCATTTGAAGAAATTTGTTGATTTAACAACATGTGGTTTTCTCTTTTTGACCGACAAGAAAGAGGTAAACCGAGGTTCCGCATATTGTAGCGTGGTGAATTTAATGTAAAACCTGTTCTGACTTTCATGATTGGCACAAGAAAGCCACCGCTTTATCTACCTAAATAAATATAAATACCGTAACACAAAGAGACACCGCTTGCATGCTTTAAACGATATCGCAAATTAGTTAAATAAGTTATATGTCAGCGTTTGATCTCTTGAGCTATTTTTTAAAAATATTTTTTCTAGAAAGTGCAAAATTTATTTTATTCCAAAAAAATAAAAAGAGCTATATAGTCGAATAAAAATTTAATATAAATCTAACAGACTTCTAAAACACGTAGTAAAATTAAATATAATATTCATTTCTATGATATTTTTTAATGTATATTGTAAATTAAATTCTTATGTTTTCGTAAATTAAACAAAAATAAAATCAGAAAAGAATTAATCAACGTAACGGAATGTGAAAGAAGAATTATCACGATTAAAAATTAATACCAAAAATGTACTACGCTGATGAGAAAGAGTTACAAGAGAGAATCAAAATATCCTCCTAAGGCTCGTGAGAAACCAGTTTTTAATAGGTCCTGATTTGAAGATTTCTCTCTTCCTCTCTGGCAGGTGCAGGAGCGTCTCGAGGACCCGCCGGTGCCCGTGGAGCCGGTATGCTCGTCCGTCTGTGACATCGTCGACGAGGTGTGCCACGCTTTCCGGTCCTCCAGGAACTCGCACGCCAGGGAGCTGGTGAATCTTCTCGGCAACGCGCATCTGAGAGCGCTCCTGGAGACGCACGACGCGGTCGTGGAACGCAGAGAAGCGCCTTCCAAACCGCCCGATCCGCCCGCGCTAACAATGCCGACGAACAAGAAGGAGGAAATGCCTATCAGGGTGGTCGGCCTCAGGAGGCAACCTGATGAACCTCTGGTAAGTCCAGGAATATAAATGATACACCTTAACTTTAAAAAAAAATAAACGAAGAGTGTGTTAACTTAATATTTGGAAAAAAAGTTAGTTAATTTTAGTTTCGTTTCATGTTCATTCAAAGATTCTTTTCCCATATCTTTCGATATGAAAATAAATGTATAATGAGAAAAATGTTCGGTTGTTACGGTTTGAAACTATTCACACTGAAAAGTTTTATCATGAGAGAAACTTCCAATTCGCGAATTAGCTCGCCAGATTTGCCTAAAGAAAAGACGAAGATGCCACTTGCAGTTCGTGCAAATAAGTGCGAATGTTTATTTTTCCGGCATGCCACGTGTTTCGACGATTTTCTGGTACTACGCGCTTCTTTAAGATACTCTGACGCGTCGAAATATGACTAGCAATTTTCTACGTCGCCGCTTAATGCTTTATTGATCGTTTGGAGAAAGCGACGTCGCCCATTAATCAGTGGCTAGACAAAAACGAGGCGTTTGTTTACTTATTTATTTGTCGGTATTTCTCCAGGGTCTGACGGTGCAGGTGGATGAATCCGGGAATATGATCATCGCCAGGATTCTCGGTGGCAGCACAGCGGCACGTCAGGAGCTTTTGAAGACAGGCGAGGTGATACTCGAAGTTAACGGAAAAAGAGTTCGAAATCCCGAGGAGTTGCAGCAGGCGATCCAGGATGCCAAGGAGAATTTATCCCTAAAACTGGCTCCGGGTGTCGCCACGGACACGAACCGGCCCCTCAAGTCCACGGTGAGTGTTACGAGCTGTTTTTCCACCTCGATGCCTTTGGTAACAGCTGCATTCTTATTCTCCCTTCTTACAAAGCTCGTTCGAGCGCGAAAAACGCGACCTCGGCATCGTAATCGCAAAGCAATGAAAATTCATGACAATTTCATCAAGTCGCCTTTTTGCTTTGTCATGACAGTGTTACATGAGGGCCCTCTTCGATTATGATCCATCGGAAGATACACTTCTACCCTGTCGGGAGATTGGTCTGCCCTTCCAGAAGGGCGACATCCTCCAGATCGTTGACCAGGCCGATCCGAATTGGTGGCAGGCGCGAAGAGTGGAGGGCGAGAGCCTCGGATCACCCGGGCTAATACCCTCGCTGGAATTGGAAGAACGCAGGAAGGCGTTCGTACCGCCTGAGGCTGACTTCGTTCACAAGATCAGCATCTGCGGCACGAGAATATCCAAGAAAAAGAAGAGGAAGATGTACCAATCCAAGTCGAACGGTGAGTTCGACGGTGCCGAGTTGCTTCTCTACGAGGAGGTCGCCCGAATGCCGCCGTTTCGACGCAAAACCTTGGCCTTAGTTGGACCACGTGGCGTGGGTCGGCGGACCCTGAAGAACAGGTTGATCAACAGTGACCCCGAGAAATTCGGCACTATCGTACCCTGTAAGAAACACTCAATTAATTCGCGATCAACGCGAGTAGATACTGCCGAGGATTATACTCAGTGATCTTTTCGCAGACACATCGAGACCGCCTAGAGTCCTCGAGGAGGACGGCAAGAGCTACTGGTTCACCGATCGCGAAACCATGGAAACCGATATCAGGGAGCACAGGTTTCTGGAGCACGGTGAACACGGTGGACATTTATATGGCACGAAGCTGGATTCGGTGCGGGAATTGATAAGAGCCGGCAAGATGTGCGTGTTAGACTGCAGTCCAGCCGCGCTCAAGATCCTCCACAACAGCACGGAATTCATGCCTTACGTCATATTCATCGCCGCGCCCGGGATGGAACAGCTGAAATCCTTATACGATCTCGGGAGATCGACCGGTGCTAGCAATCGAAATCTAACGGTATTCTTATTCAAAGCTTGCGCCTATCTTTTTGTAAAAATTACTCTCCTATGTCTGAAATTTTTATGCCCTCTTTAAAGCTCCTATCGATCTCATGTGATGCTAGTCATTTATATGCGACAACTTTATTTATTTTATCATTTATTTTATTTTTATCAGTTCAGTTAATTCCTTGTATAAATTTGATATTGGCTTTGCTAGTTCGACCGCCAGAGTTCCATCAGGTACAGCTCGAGAAGAGCCAGGACACTGGAATCCCTCGCATCTTTGTATGAGGTTTGTATCGCATGATGTATATTGTTTTATTATACCATTATGCAGCACGTATTCATGATACTCTTCATTCGAAATGTCGCAAAATTTATAGCTATAGAATTGATTGTGTTTTAGTACCGCACGATTCCTACGTTTTAGTTTGTAGAATTCTTAGTCACGGGAGCCATGAAAACTTCAACTTTTTTTCAAGCATGCATCCTCGATAATTAATGCAATCGAATACTTCCTTTTTTGCGACTGCAGTGAAGGCAATCAAACTATGTTTGTGATCTCAAAAGTACATTTCACGTCACTTTTAGTACAAGTCGACTATCATCATATTAGGCATCATTTTAAAAAAAGTTTTGTATATTCTTTATAAAGTATTAAAAATGAGAGACTAATTAATCTATCCAGGAGGACGATCTGAAATCTACGTTGGAGGAGTCCGCGGCATTGCAGAGAGCCTATGAAAAGTACATCGACCTGGTGATAGTGAACGAGGACTTTGATAATACGTTCAGGCAGGTGGTCGCAGCTCTGGATGCCTTAGCCACGGAGCATCAATGGGTGCCAGTCAATTGGATCTATTAATTTTAGTTCCCGAATGCAGCTTACGATATAGGACTTAAGAGCCGCGAAAATATAGGAACGCGCGAATGAAGAAAGGAATTTTTATTATTGCCTATGTCAGATTCAAAAAACTGAGATTATGTTACGCGCATGTTATGTGAAGTGAATGTTTGGAATCAGGCTCAGTTTGTTGCGCGGTTAAGAAAACGCAAGGCACGTGTAATCAGAGTACAAAGAATGCTACGAATATCTCATGCCGCGTGAAGCGATATCGATCGTCATCGCGCAAAGGACGCGATCGAGAATCTCATATTGTCGTTTTATAATTAAACACGTAGCGTAGCGTTTATTATTAGTTTCGTTAGATTTACAAACGACCCGTTTTGCATATGGAATCTCATCGACAAAACTTCGTTTCGTACATTGCTGTCAAATCGTAATACACAGAATATTGAATTCTTCTCGTCCTCGACGAATCAGCATGGCGACGATGATGGAGATCACTAATCAAATTTCAGAAGAACAAAAAACGGTTTTCTTTTACATAAAAAGAAGAAAGTCATATCGCACGCTGCATTTTTTACTGCCAAATCTCAACAACGACTGCATTAGCAACGGGTCGATTGATGTGTTAGACCGCCGTCCAGTTAATTTTAATATACTTTTAATTTAGTATAACGATAACCGCGTACGCACGTACGTTCATTTATCTACACAATGTTTCCCGCGAATTCTGTTTCGTGTCTCATTTTGCTGTTCGTGCACGCTAAGTAATATTCCTGGCATGGAAGTGCCTTAATAACGCAAGCCTGCAATTGAGTTGACGCGAAGATCTACTATGTCGACTCGACGCGATTTCGCTCTTGCATTCAAGTTTTTCACAGGAGGACTAAAACTAACAAATGCCTTTTCTAACGTCCAACGGACAATACATACGCATCTCCACACATACTTACATATACACATACTTTTTTTCAACTCAATCTACCTCTTCCGGAGGTCTATTTATACATTTATTGTGAGTCGCTTTGTACGGGTATGTAACGACTGTGAACCAATATCAGTATGTTTAATCGCGAGATACATACCTGTCGCCCCGAAGAGCAACGTGATGCACGATGTGGAATAAAGTTTATCGAGCATTTGTTACGAATCAGAATCGTACAACGAATGAATTATTATTTCAGTATTCCTATCCTCAGTTCTTTTTTTTTTTAATGCTCCGCTAAAAATGGATGTTGATTGAACCATATGTTACTAACAACAAATATGACTTATTTTTTTATTTATACTTAGAATATGTAACTAGAAACAGGCATTTTATACATGTACATTATATGCTTTCTTTTTTTTTTTTTTTTTTTTTTTTTTTTTTTTTTTTTTTTTTCAATACAAATGATATGATGTATCAAATTTTATCAGTATCCATGTAAAAATTGAAACAGATGAAAATAAAACTCTCAGGGGAATTACTCTCTTTTATAAATATATTATCTTATTTATTTAAAACACGGGAAATATTTACAACTATAAATGAATCATAAATGCCTTCAGATATTTCTTACAATTTTTTTTTTTCAATTAATGTAACTTTTCGCCTTTCTGAAATTTCTGACTTTAATCTTACTTAAATTAAAAACTTCATTATTAATCTTCACGATCAATATTGCGGAAATAATTAGAGCTAGCTGGAAAATAAATAAATGGAAGAACGAGATACGACGCCAGTTTCCTTTAGTCGTACGTTCGCGCTCGGACGAGAATACGTCCATCTCGTTTGCTCGGTGCCGGGTTGATGCTGAGCGCGCAGGAGCGGAGAACCGGAGCGAAGGAAGAGAGAGAGATCTACCGGCCGACCGGCCAATGGCAGCATACCGTCTGCCACGTTTCAAGGTGGCAGGGCGACTTGTCATGATACATACGTGTCGTGCGGGAAAACATCGCGCCGCCGCGAGGAATCATCGCGAATCGTTTTTCACGCCGTCACCGGGAAGATGCATATGCTACGGCAGTTGGATGTACATCCGAAAGTACGCGAGGAGGCCGATATCCTCGTGAGGACTTTTAGCGGTGCCATCGGTAAATACAAATCGAGTACCGTCGCGACAATCGACGGCGGCGATCGTCCGTGTGCGTTCGTCGCCGGCAAAAGCGAGAACCCCGGAGAATCATCACGAGGATCGAATGACATTTACCATCGCTTACATTCCGCACCATGGAAATAATTAAATTAATTGATGCGATGCAGTGAAGCGAGTCGAATGGTTAACCTCCCAGAATGCTTTTCCGAGGATGGGAGCGTTAACCGTTCTGTTAAAATAATAAAATGCTTTATCGATTATAATACCATTGAATTGAAATATTTTACATGTGATATTTGATACATGAAATATTTGACATGTCTTGAGTTTGTATTATCTTCTTCTCTTTTTACAATTTTCTCTTGGTGTCTGGTAGAAATGGTTGTTTATTTTTGACTGACGATAATTAACGCAGTTAAACATACTTTAATAAGAATCGTCGATTCCAATGCAAATGATGAAATGATGCCTTTTCAGTTACAATCATTAGTACAATCATCATGGGCATACTGTTTTTGTCAGAGGTAAACTATTATCTTACACCAACTATGAGCGAGGAATTATTTGTAGATACATCCAGGGGTTCTAAACTGAGAATTAACTTGGATATAATAGTCCCAACTATATCTTGTGATCGTAAGTACAACAATTGGTGCTGATACTTTTGCGAGGGAGAAGGAGATATAGTCTCTGTCATTTCAGTATTTTGCAGTTTTATCGATAGATGCCATGGATACAACAGGCGAACAACATTTGCATATAGAACACAATATTTTCAAAAGACGGTTAGATCTGAGTGGTAAACCCATTGAAGATCCACAGAGGACAAGTAAGCAAGTTAATGTTCCTCTTGATATATATATGTATATATATATATATATATATATATATATATATATATATATGTAATGTCAGAATTGTCATATAAAAAGAAGTTTTATTGCAGATATTACAGATGCAAAGGCTGTCAGTAAGACCACTGAGAAGGTAACGCAGGATTTCTATCTTCTAATTGAATATCCATTTGCAAATTAATTATTATCAGATAGAATTTTTTTACAGGCAGTAGAAATTGGTTCCACTACAGAGTTTTGTGGTGATTGTTACGGTGCAGCTACTGATGAAATGAAGTAAAATCTTACTTGCACCATTGAAGAATTGAGGCTCATCAAATGTTATTATATATTCTGTTTGATTTGCAGATGTTGCAACACATGTGAGGATGTGTGGGAGGCTTACAGACGCAAGAAGTGGGCGCCACCGGATTCGAGTGATGTTAAACAGTGTCAGAATGATAATTCCATGGAAAAAATCAAACATGCCTTCACACAGGGCTGTCAGATCTATGGTTACATGGAAGTGAATAGAGTCGGTGGAAGTTTTCACATTGCGCCGGGTGTCAGTTTTTCAGTCAATCATGTTCATGGTGAGCCAACGCAAGAAAGATTTTCAGAATACTCTCTTGTACTATATTTTTATATGCTCGTTTTTTAATGGCGCAGTACACGACGTTCAACCGTATACCTCATCTCGCTTCAACATGACGCACAAAATTAGACACTTAAGTTTTGGGCTTAATATCCCAGGGAAAACAAATCCTATGGATGACACGACCGTCGTCGCCATGGAAGGTAACGAACCTTGTTCCTTAATGCTACCTTTATTAAAGACTTAGTGACTCGCGCTTACAATACAAACAGTTTCAATGAAAAAACAGGCTGCAAGATACTCTGTAACATAGCTCCATCCATATACTAGCATCGTATTCCTGTTCCAATAGCCATAAATGTGCCAAATGTGCCACCACCTTGAAGCATCACCTTACCAACGTTGTTTAACAATTCTCTCCCCCTTAGTCCATATCTGGCAATAGAAATATTTCGTGTACATCCAAATTGTATATGTATGTTTTTTTTTGTTACTATCTACGATACCTAAGAGCAGTAAATCCTCCAAAGAGCGCACCAGAGGCCATCCCCACACAAAATCCAATCGTAAAGCCTAATTTCATTCTGTCAAAGCAAGATGGTCCTTGTTGATAGGCTCCTCCAGGTACTACAGGCATTTTGTAATCTGCAAAATGATGTAATCTGCAATGTGATTTGTTTCTGGAGAATTCTTGAGTTTTTAATTTTTTTTATTTCGAAGCCACAATCTCTTCAGAATGAAAGGAAATCGCGATAAATTGAATTCACTTTTTTCTAAATAATTTTATACTTTTATCCATGAGATAAACAGTATAATTTGTGACAAAATTGTAAATGTTTTCACGGACGTTTAATGTTATGCGTATATGAGATTGCACTATACACTTACTGTTAAGAATCAGTTACGTAATCTCACGGCTTGATGCAGTCAATTGGGAATGATTTTACTTCTACTTTTCAATTTTATAACTTAATTGCAACTTTGTTGTAATCGCCGCGGAATCTCAACTCATTGCGCCCGTATCGCGATGTCGGGAAGACGCCATGATGGTTTTACAACGTGAGTGAAATGACGATTGCGCCGTCTGCTATTTCCGTTTCATTTGACGTCACTTGTGCGGAAGATTTCGATATTGCGCGCCAATAAACTAAATTTAGCCTTTCGAAGAGCATATTAATAAAAATATAGAAATTGCAATAAAAATTTAATATATATATAAGCCGAAAATATTAAACAAAATATAACAACAGGAAAAAATGCTGGTATTACAATGCGATGGACAGGACTTTATTTTTTTTTTACGGTATAGCAAAATTAAATTTTTTTTCTTTAATAACTCGCTAATCAAATGATAATACTAATTATCTCCCCCCTCCAAGAATTAGAAATTTTTATTTAAAATATAGAAACATGGTATGTAACAAAATTAAAAACTTGATCTCATTAATGAATTAAAGAATTTTTAAATCGTCTCCTCCAAAAAATGGAGTACGTATGGATATATATATATATATATATATATTTGCACATAGAAAGAACAATGTAATTAATCTGATGTAATGACTCGGCTCTTCCGTTTGTTTCAGGTGCTATGATGTTTTATCACTACATTAAAATCGTCCCGACGACGTACGTCCGGGCGGACGGTTCGACCCTCGTCACGAACCAGTTCTCCGTAACGCGGCACGCGAAGCAAGTGTCCCTGATTACCGGCGAGTCCGGGATGCCGGGTATATTCTTCAGTTACGAACTGAGCCCGCTCATGGTGAAGTACACGGAGAAGGCGAAGTCGTTCGGGCACTTCGCGACGAACACTTGCGCGATCATTGGCGGCGTGTTCACTGTGGCCGGTCTAATCGACTCGCTGCTCTATCATTCGGTGCGCGCGATACAGAAGAAGATAGAGTTAGGGAAGTACAATTAAACACTCTAGGCGGTTTGCAGCAGCGTCGATCCTAATTCTATCCACCTTCGACATCAATCAACCTCGGGAAGTTCAAATAGCTTTTCCAGACGAGTCGCTGAAAGGAAATTAGGATTAATGTTAAGCGCCGGTGCGACACGGCCTTAGGCGAATTAATTAAGTTATGATTGATTAAGGATCATGAAAAGTATTACTAAGAATGTTCGACTCTCCATTGAAGATCGATTCTGAATTTTCTGAATTTTCATTCCGCATTAGCGTGATTCGTTTCATCTCACATTTATATTAAAAGTCTCGTAGATATACTAGCGCCGTAAGTACAATTGGAAATACCTTACAGTATCTTTTGTGCAGTATAAAAAAGAGGAACAAATCATACATCATTTTTTATTAAATAATGAGATGTGGGTTGAATATTTACCTTCTTTTACACTTTTTTATTTGAAAAATAATTGCGATTTTAACGAATGCGATGTAAAAAAAAAAAACCTATTTATACGTGTAATGTGTATATAAAAATCAGTAAAACATACGAAAGCCTATTAAGATCTTGTAAAAACTTGTTGAACCATGAAATAATTCAAAAAACAAAAGGTATCTGTTAACATTTATTTACATTTATATTTATATTATATTATTCTGTTTTAAATTAAAATGTTTTGAGAAATGCATTGTAAATCTCAATGGATGTCATTGCTACGTCTCTACAGAAGTCCGCATCTGTGCCGCCAATCAAAGCTTTTGGCGAGACATACATCGGTTTAGAAGGATCGTATTGCGCTTTTTTCAGTTCCATTAGGAATAAATGTCTCTGTTGGAGTCTAGTTTTTCTACAAAGTAAAATATTCGGCATTTGTACGATAAAATCACGTTGCAGCTGCATTTCGTTATGTGCGTACTCGAATGTACTCAGCAATCTGTCGCGATCTGAAAGCAAAATTTAAGACATAAGAGCTATTCACAAATCATATCAATATACACACTTACTCTTAACCCATATTTTAGGCAATTTGAGAAGCAATTTTTTAATTTGCATTTGATCAAATTCCATCTCCTCCTTGATGCTGAATGTATTTTCCAGTAGATGCACCATTTTGTAAGTTACCACCTTGGGTCCCTTAACTGTCAGAAGTCTTACTTCGCTACCATTAAGTTTAAAGTTGGTCTGGAAGTAACCAAGCCTACCATCTATATCCTTCGTACTGTACAATAGCCAGTTGGGATTCTTGCAGAGTATCGTCTTGATCATCGACACATCGAAGCTGTGTGCCCTCAAATATCTTATCCTCGTGTGCAAATCATCCAGATCCTCCTTGAAAATGTTCGGATTCTTTGTAATGAAATGACCTAAGTAATCGGCAGGCACCCCACAATCATGTAGGAACCTTATGTATGGCTTTACATCCCGCTCGAAGTCAAGATTCAAAATGTATTGCACCATCCCCTCTTTTGACTCGAACTTATATAAAGCAACTCCAAGCTTCACCAGTTCCTGAATCGTGCGGGATTTGTTTGCATACTTGGCGAAGGTGAAAGTTGGTGTGAGATACGGACCGACATCCGACAGATCCTCAGTGCACGTATCCAGGGGATGTGGCAGGGTGACTTCGTGATCGTCAAGACAACTCTCGTGAGCAAATGTAGCTGTATTTATACTATTCGGTTTCGAGTTATATCGTTGTTCTAAGGCGTAATTCTCATTCTCGGTTATCGCCGATTCCGACAAAACATTCGGCTTCGAGGAAATTTTCTCGTCGCTTTTCTCGAGTTCTCTCGACAGACATCGTCTTGATCCATTACTCTTTGAAATAAATCGTGTGATTACATTCATCGCAACGGGTCGCGCCGGCAACGCAAGCGAATAGCATCGTTGAAACATTTTCGATATTTGTCACCGCATCAGAATCAGACAGTTTGAACAAGAATTAGTAGTCAACAATCGATTGTTGAATATTGTTGAATTTCCTACGTATTTTTGTTAAAAAACATTCTCAATGAACTTTCATCCGACAGATGCATGCTTTTTTGAAAGACACCTGAGCGCGGCCATATTTTAGATGTAGCTACCTCTAGGCGTGTGAATATGGAACTACATAATCAGATTTATGAACCCTTATCAATGGGTAACATGGTTTTTAATACACAGTACGTACAGGATTTCTTCCTTCAAGTTTAGACAAGATCAGACACACGATTTAACTATCAGTTAGCTTACCAAAAAGTTGGAACAACCCGCCTACAATAGCGCAACTCCCTGTCGACACCTTTGATGTAGCGTGTACGAAATTGAGCTGCACATGCGCGAGCTAAGTAGGTAACCAATCATAGATCTGCTCTTCGGTGCTGTACTAGACTGCACTAAAATGTTCTATCTCGCTTTCACCAAACTGTAAATATATATATACAGGATGTCCCACAACTCGCGACCGAAATTTTTATGACATATTTCTAACTTAAAAATAAGACGAAAATTCTAATACGAAAATGCCGAGTCTATAATAGTTTTTAAATTAATAGTGATTAAAGTCGACTAATCATAGAGACTAATCATGCTGAAGTCGCTTGCTTCTGAAACTTTAATTGTTAATAATTTTTTAACTAGAGGTGTGCAAATGAAAAATCGACCTGTTTGGCAATGTGCAAACGAATATCTATCAATTGAGCTACTTTTTATTTAATTTACTCATAGTTGGGGGGCTAGTGTGAAGATGGCTCCCGAAATTTATTTTGTTAATAATTTTTTTACTAGAAGTGTGTAAATGAAAATTCGAAATGTGCATACATGTGCAAACGATGAGCAATCGAATGAGCTATAGAAACTTTATGTTTTTCAATGTTGGGGGACTCTTCACACAGGTTATACTTCCCACGTAGTTTTTCCCCATATACTTCCCACATTGTTTTTCCCATACACTTCCCACATAATTTTTCCTATATACTTCCCGCATAGTTTTTCCAATATACTTCCCACATAGTTTTTCCCATATACTTCCCACATAGTTTTTCCCAAATACTTTCCACATAATTTATCCCATATACTTCCCACATAGTTTTTCCCATATACTTCCCACATAGTTTTTCCCATATACTACCCACATAGTTTATTCCATATACTTCCCACATAGTTTTTCCCACATACTTCCACATAGTTTTTCCCAAATACTTCCTATATAGATTTTCCCACCTTCTTCCCACATAGTTTTTCCCATCTTCTTCCCACATAGTTTTTCCCATCTAATTCCCACATAGTTTTTCCCATCTAGTTCCCACATAGTTTTTCCCATGTAATTCCCACATAGTTTTTCCCATCTAACGCCCACATAGTTTATTCCATGTAGTTGCCACATAGTTTTTCCCATCTAGTTCTTACATAGTTTTTCCCATCTTCTTCCCACATAGTTTTTCCCATCTAATTCCCACATAGTTTTTCCCATCTAATCCCCACATAGCTTTTCCCATCTTCTTCGCACATAGTTTTTCCCATCTAGTTCCCACATAGTTTTTCCCATCTTCTTCCCACATAGTTTTTCCCATCTAGTCCCCACATAGTTTTTCCCATCTTCCCACATAGTTTTTCCCATCTAGTCCCCACATAGTTTTTCCCATCTAGTCCCCACATAGTTTTTCCTATCTTCTTTCCACATAGTTTTTCCCACATAATTTTTCCCATCTAGTTCCCACATAGTTTTTCCCACCTTCTTCCCACATAATTTTTCCCATCTTCTTGCCACATAGTTTTTCCCATCTTCTTCCCACATAGTTTTTCCCATCTAACGCCCACATAGTTTATCCCATGTAATTGCCACATAGTTTTTCCCATCTAGTTCCCACATAGTTTTTCCCATCTTCAAAAGAAAAAGAAAAAGAAAAAAGAATATCAAAAGAATATCTTACGGATTGAATTTGAAGAGGTTTTCCATTTCTTGGAAAAAAAATTATGCATCAGGATATACGGAATAGAGTGCGATCTTGGAAGTTCGGTAAAAGACGTAATTATACGTAATTACTTTAATAATAATATTCATTAATATAATAAATGTAAATATTAGTTTCTTTAATATAGTAAACATAAATATTATTTTAAAAATAAGGAAAAGATAAAACTTTTTGTGTCTTCAGTTACATAAGCGAAGTATATTTGATTTTAGTGTGTTAATAAATTAGTAAAAAGATTATATTGTTTAACATTAAATATGGTGATATATAATATTTTTAATATAATAGTAATATAATATATAAATTATGTTAATTAATTGTAATATAATATATGAATTATGTTTTATAAATATATTATGCTAATAAGATTAATGAATAATTTATAGGATTTATTTCTTTGTACATTGTTACATATAAGATATTATTTCATTAATCTTATTACAACTTTTACTAATGGTATATTATATTGAAGATTAGACACTCTATTTTATTAAATACATGTCATTGATATAAATTCTTGATTTGAATATTTACATTATGATTTTTCAATTGTTTTAGCGAAAGGTTGCCTATATTTTTCAGAGAATGAAGATTCAGAGGATGAGTGCTAACCAAATTTGAAACCTTCTCAATTAATTAAAAAGTTATTAAAATAACAACAAAAGTTTATATTCATGTATTATTTCATTGTTAAAACTTATATAAATTAAAAGAGAAAATATCAAGAAAGTATTCAACTTAGATTTACGCGAAGGTTCCATCGTACCTTACATAAGAACATTTCATTCCAATCTAAAAATTCAGAATAAAAATACAATGCACAATGAATATATTATATTCATAAATAAGTATAAAATATAGTCATATTTACGTATAAAATATAGTTATATGTTACGTTTAATTTTTATTCTGAATTCTTAGATTGGGATCAAATGTTCTTTTAATTTTATAAAAATATTTTAATAGAAAAAAAACATATATATATATATATATATATATATGTTTTTTTTCTATTAAAATATTTTTATAAATATATAAAGAATGAGAGTCCAATGGAAATATTTTTCGTTCTTTTCAGAATATATTCTAAAAAAGTCTTTATGATTAAAAAACTATTTATATATTAAAACACAATTCCTAGATTAAAATATACACAACGTAAAAAAGTCTTTATGATTAAAAACCTATTATATATAATTTATATAATATATATATATATATATATATATATATATATATATATATATATATTGAAACACAATTCCGTAGATCAAAATATACACAACGTGGAGAATTAAAAACAAAATCTCGTCTACACAATCATTTAAAGTGAAGAATAATCATTCCGTAAATAATTGCAAAAAACATAGTTTCATGCAATTTCAACAATTGACAATTTATTAGCTTCTCAAGCGAATAATTCATCGCGTCTATACGAATTGATTTGATGATATGCAAGAAAACATATAAAACAAGCCGCGCACGTATAGGTATACATTTAATGAGATTTGCAATTTGTCGAGTCAGCATCGCGCGCGCGCGTCGCGGGGCAAAGGGAGAAAGTGGAAAACGAGAGGTAGAGAAGACGCGGCGAGCGTTGTATGAACAAATATTTTATTATCTTAAAACGGTTAAACGCGTATTAAATATAAAGGCGGCAAGAGGAGTAATGCGCTTTGATTTACATCCATATACAATTCAGGGAACAACGCGACATACCATTCCTCGGACATTTTACGATTTTTTTCTTAAAAGCACGATTTGTAAAAGGCTGGACCGTCATAAAACTCACTCTTCACACACACACCCACCCACCCACCCACCCACCCACCCACCCACACACCCACCCACCCACCCACCCACACACACACACACACACACACACACACACACACACACACACACACACACACACACACACACACACACACACACACACAGGCACACTAGCATACGCGCATAAAAGTAATGTATATCAGATTCCTTAATTAATGCCTTATGTCCCTTCACGGCGGAGTTATTATGGCGAAAATGACGTGCCTACGCTGTTTTATGTAATAAGTACATTAATTATACACATTAAGAACACTTTGATTCATAATCCAGTGTTTGAATATCAAAACAAATAAACTAAGCGGAATGTTGTTCCTCCGGACGACCTCGGTCAAATTCCGATTGACTTGACCGGCGAGTCATCGAATGATTCTTCATTGTAAATCATTCGCCTTTTTTCCCTCGCGTGGAAAGGAAAATTAAAAACCAAGGATGACGAATTATACGATTCGATACTTATCGTAGGCAATTGCACACTCGCCGATAAAGTTAACAATATAATTATACTACCGAAAAGATAGCGATTACAATTATAATACTATAATTTGATCGAGGTCGGCCTTAATAATAAGACAAATGACTTGTTGTATTACCGTGCGTGCTTCTGCGTAATTATTTTACGCTGTTCGTAGCATGGTCGATTATCTCTCATCAATCCAACTGCGTTTTGCGCATCAAGTAGTTTAATTCCATAAAATCGTTGGGGTGTGTGTGTGTGTGTGTGTGTGTGTGTGTGTGTGTGTGTGTGTGTGTGTGTGTGTGTGTGTGTGTGTGTGTGTGTGTGTGTGTGTGTGTGTGTGTGTGTGTGTGTGTGTGTAATACGGCACGATGTCGGGAGGTACGTTCTTAACGAAGAGCTTGACTAGGCAATTTCGGCGTGCATCATCATTCCGATTGCACCGATATAATTATTGTATATTTTTTTTCTCTCCTCCTCCCTCCCTTCCTCCTTTCCTTTCCATCGCGTGATTCTCCGCGTGAGATATCGATGGCTAATCGGCATATCGCGACTGAGATCAGAGTGATTACCGAGTCGCAACGATGGCCAAGTGTACACAGCACTCCGTGAAATCTATCTCTAGCTTGTAAGTCGACGTAAATATAAATCTTAGCGATTTCTTCGTCCTTAAATTAAACAGCACTCCGTGTCCTGCGCTCCGTGTTCCCATCGGATGTTATTTGACTAGATTTTTTTCCGATCTTCACTCGTTTTTCGGTCTAGCGGCTGTTTTGCCGTTCACCGCCTCGTCCGACTGGCGATGCCTCGCCTGCTCTCGCAGCTGCGCACGTTTCAGGCTTGTCATTAATTGACTGGACTGGTAAAGCCAACTAGCCTGAAAGGTCACGACGATCATGCGCGTGTGGCTATGCCTCGGTAACATTCAATTCTCGCAAATTGTTATACTCACCACCATGATCATGCAATTTATTAAAATAGGTACCGAAAACACGACGGATATAAACAGGCCTTGCGAATCGAAATACTGTTGTTTCGAGAATCTCCTGCGAAAATTGTTAACGAGATTAAAGTCAGAGCGGAAAAGAAAGAAACCACCTCAATCGTAAGTTAATACGTACATCCAGTTTGTTGCCGCGACCTCGTTAATACTTTCCGAGAAGTAAACCAAGAGCACTAAAACAGAAATTATTCGTTGTATACGGAGAGTACAAGTAGATCTCTACAGATCGTAATTACGGCAAGGAAATAGACTCTTACGGAGTACAAGAAATAGAATTATCTGAAAGTTTGCGTGATTCCTCGTCATTAAGGCAGTCATTGTGATAACAATGTGGAAAGTTAACAGCGCGACCAGCCATGGATCCCTCCAATCGATCTGCAACGAAAGATCCATAGAAAATATATGAACTTTTGAAAATATATGAGCTTTTAATTTCGAGCTGAAATGAAACTAATATCGAGATATCGCATGCGTAAGGAACATAGTTTTTCAGTGCGTGTGAAAGACTTCACGATCTGCGCTGTCTTATCTCTTAAAGTATCCTTTCACTATTTTTAGCAGCACGAAAAGCAAAAGGAACATACACACATATCTCTCTCTCTCTCTCTCTCTCTCTCTCTCTCTCTCTCTCTCTCTCTCTCTGCATGCTCTCACGTCCTCTACTATGTTTCACATTTTAAACATTGCCTTGGCGTTCTTTGCATTTTTACATTTTTACTTTAATTAATTTGCTTCATATAATTCTGGATGTTTTTTTTATAAATTTTGCCGTGTTCATTTCAACGTTCAAGCGTGCTTTTACAAAATTCACAAAGAGAAAGATGCTGAAGTATCTGAAAATTTGGCCAGACGTGAATTGAATTATTTATTTGCAGAAGACGGTAATCTTATTGCGAAAGACGGAATGAGACGGAATGAGTCGTCTCGATCACTCACAAGTGTGGCGCGCGATAATTATTTAAAAATATCCGGAGTGCCTCTGGAGATCTCGAGTACGTCGAGTTTTCACGGAGGATCGACAGATCTCGACGTCCTTGAGCGAGAGAGAGAGAGAGAGAGAGAGAGAGAGAGAGAGAGAGAGAGAGAGAGAGAGAGAGCGAGACGAAAATAAACCGCCGATATAATCGACGATTTTTTCGTCGTCTTCGCCGCCTCCTCCTTTCCATCCGGGACAATAAGGAGGTCACGACGTATCGCGCGGATCCCCCGCCGAATTGTATTCCGTTCTCGTCTCTCCCGTCTGATTCGCGTCTCGCTGCACGCACGGCGCCGATGATAAGATAGGAGATCGGCACAGCTGAATCTACATCCACGCGCTCGCCGTGACACCGACGATGATAACGCGACCGTGATAACGACGAGCACACGATGAGCGACTTTTAAACAGTCGTTGCTCCGCGCCGGCCGGCCAGCGCGTCGAAAACGAAAGTGCCAGCCGCCGTGGCTCAGCGCGCCGGCCCGGAATCTGGAACGCGAGGATGTTGCACCGAGAGAGGTATAGGCGCAGAGGTATAAGCAAAAAATTATGTAAACAATGTTTATGAATGAGTGAGGATTGCGCGAGTAATTTTTGATGAGAGTTATGCGTCGATTATAATTGGAAATTATCTTGAAAATTATTACGAATATGAAACGAATTTTCACTTCAAGTCGATTATATATATATTAATCTTTATTCCAAGATGTGTAAAAAATGTACATACATTTTCATAAATAGTATAATTTTATGCTCGCTGTCTATATAATTTTGCACACTTTTCTGTATATTTTTTTAAGTCTTTTTTATATTTTTTAAGTCCTTTTTTCAATAATTTGAAAAAAAATTAAAGGTTCGTTTTAGTCGTGCGCTCCGGATCTTTTTCATTTCTCTCTCTCTCTCTCTCTCTCTCTCTCTCTCTCTCTCTTTCTCTCCCCCTTTTCCTCTCCGACCAAATGCCGCAATTATATTTATTTCAAGCGCGCGAAAGGCGTAACGGGTGCGGCAAAGAGGGAGCTTGTAAATTAGGAAAAGTTGGCTTACCTTTTCGAGACTCGAAAAAAGGAATAAAAAACGTGGAATTGAGTATAGAAAATTCGGATTAGAGAAGTAAATTTTTTGACATATAGGAAATTATACTTCGAATAAGAAAAATCAAGATGTTTTTTTTTTTTATTTATCGAAAATAGTTCTGTCTCTGTAATTTTTTTAGATTTAATTCTTTATTCCTTATTTCTGTTTATCACATTTCAGCCTGTAGAATCTTGAATAATGAAAATGAGCGTCCGAGAATTAATTGAAAAAAAGAGAGACAGCAGCGTCTCAACGGGTTTAAACGTCACGGCGCGATACGCGAGCATGTGATTAACCGCCGCGGCAGACTCTTTTTCCATATATTGCGCCACTATCTTCTAGAATGTAAACTTCGAGTTGCCGACAAAAAAACTCTCGTATTCAATACAGAATCTAATACGAATCAGCTGACGTAACCGAGCGCACGCATGCAGACGGGAAAACGGGAAGAGAAAGAGAAAGAGAAAGAGAAAGAGAAAGAGAAAGAGAAAGAGAGAGAGAGAGAGGGAGAGGGAGAGAATAAAAATCAAACTTAACGATGCCGTCATCGAGACGAAGAAGAAACGACGAACGGTCGAGCGGAACCGCGATGTAACGGAGAAAGAAGATGGAAAAGAAGAAAGGGAAAAGGGATGAGCGATTGAAACTCACGCTCTGCAGAAAGGGCCAGATGCCGTCGATGCTGTCCGTGGCTGTGAAGAATGGCTCATCACTCGACATCGTGTCTGCCTGTTGTGACGCGCGAGTTTTCGTGCGAGGATTCCTTGCGACGACTAGGAGGCACCGAAGAGAAGAGAATAAAGCGCAAAAGAAGGCGAGCGCATCCGTGCGACGAGGATCCAAACACACGCGTACGACTCTCACAATCACCACCGGCGCGACTCGCGACTGACTGACTGACTGACTGACCGAACCGGGCCGAGTCGAACCGAGTCGCGCCGAGTCGAGTCGAACCGAGCCGGGACGAAATGCTCGACGGGATCGCCCCGGGAGTGCGAACGGAGTGAAGTTGGCAAGGCTTGCACGGCGCGTCAATACAAGTTGTACAATAGAATAAATTGAATAAAAAAAATAATAATAATAATAGTAATTGAATAAATACACTCATTGTACTTGACATGAAATAGATGAAAGTTTTGGTGCAGCTCGGTGTAATGATAAAGGCGTAAACTCGAGTATAAGAAGCTTATAGGACAATTTTGAGACACGATTTTATCGACAATGTCGCGAAATAGATGTGACTTGTAGTTTCAAATTCCAAGCTCAATTATAGACGTTGGTGGCGGTAGTGTACAGCGATTTCGATGATAGTAGACCCGAGAGAAGGTTTTTTTCTGCTGCGTTTAGATTTTTTTTGACAGTCAAAGATACGTCCGTCTCGTTTCAAATGCAGGAAACTTAGCGTTTTTTCTTTGACATTCGTGAAGCAGTTGATCGAGCACGTGTATAATATCGCCTTCGATTGGCTGTAATTGATTTCCTGAATCTGCAGCTGCTACATTCGCAACTACCGGCTGATATTACACGTGACTGGCCGGCTTTATTACACGTGCATTATTGTGTAAACATCTTCAGAAATGGCAACTAAAACGAAAGTTGTTAATTTGGCCAAGATGTCCAGATTATTTCAACTAATAGAGACGAGTGGATCACTCGACAGAGAAAAGGCAGAGATTACATCTAAAAGTTACAAGGTACTTTTCTATTTTTTTGTACTTCTTTTGTTTTAAACATTAAAAATTTTTTACAAAGTTTAAAAAATATGGCAAAATCTTTTTCGATGCTTTTTAAAAACATATTCTTAATAGTTTGATAGAAATTTTTATATTAAATAAGTATTTCTTAAATTTATAATTAAGAAATAATATGTAATTTCTTTATAAACAAAATTATGTATCTAATTCTAGATATTTTTAAAGTTTTATACATTTTATAAACATCAATCTGCTTAAATTAAATTGGTTCTCTTTAACTTGAAGGTTTTAGATCCTGCATTTTTTATCTTCTAAAATTTTAATTACAATTCCAGTTAATGGTCAATTATGGAATTATTACACCAGTCAGCATGGGCATGTATGCTTTGCTGCCACTTGGAATGCGAATTTTAAATAAGTTAATCAACCTTGTTGACAAAGAAATGGCAAATATTGGTGCAGAAAAAATATTGCTCCCAGCATTAACTCCTGCTGCATTATGGAAGAAAACTAAGAGATATGACTCTAACAAAACCGAACTATTTATGCTTAAAGACAGACACCAAAAGGAATATATATTGAGTCCAGTAAGTAAGGAACATATTTGTAATTTTCTATTGAATTTCATATCTGAAGTCTAAGGAAAGTTATGGATTTTAATTTTTTAAAGAATTATTGAAAAATTTCTAAAAAAAAAATAATATAATTTCAATTAATAAAAATTATTTCAAGGAATTAACAAAAATTAATCTATGGAATGAGATAAATCTTTTCTACCATATTCATTTATTACTTATTTGACTATATTAAAAAAATATTAAAATAATAACACAATGTTATTAAGTTTTATTAGAAAGGCTTTTGAGAAATTTTTTATTATTACTTTTATTATTTTTTATTATTAGACACATGAAGAAGCAATCTGCAACTTGGTATCATCAATAGGACGCATTTCTACTAAATCATTACCCTTAAGACTATATCAAATTTCTAGTAAATGGCGAGACGAAATGAAACCACGCCTTGGTTTTCTACGTAGTCGAGAATTTATCATGAAAGATTTGTATACATTCGATACTAACCTGGACAATGCACAACATACGTATGATTTAGTCTGCGAGTCTTATAATAATATTTTTAAGCAGATTGGTATAAAGTACACGAAAAGTAATTAATGCTTCTAATTATTAGAATCTATGTATTTATAGATACGTAATAAAATCGAGAAAGTCTTAGAGGATTATTTAATCATGATTATTAAAAGGCATAGGTGATATGGGGACAATTGGTGGTCTGCTGTCACATGAATATCATTATACGTCTGATATCGGTGAAGACATGATTCTTCAGTGCCCTTCGTGTCATTTCTCTATTAATCAAGTTATTTCTAAAGCGACAAATTGTCCGGAATGTAAACACGAACTACGTCAACATACTGCTGCCGAGGTAATAAGAATTTCTAAGATTTAATTGATATAAATTAAAAAAATATAAGCCTAAGAGCTTGTGTGTCACAAAAAAATATTATATTACAAACGATAATTGCAGGTGGGACACACATTTTTATTGGACACAAAATATTCGCAACCATTACAAGCAATGTTTATGGAACAGAATAAATTAAAACCTATGATAATGGGCTGTTTTGGTCTGGGATTAAGTCGTATCATGACCTTAGCTCTTGAAATCTTATCAGTCAACAACGAAATAAGGTGGCCTATTAAATTAGCACCATATACAGTATGCATCATACCGCCCAAGGTAGTAAAATAATAAAGAGAATTTTATATTTTGGAAAAATATTATACATTAAATTGTTAAACCCACAGGCTGGAAGCAAAGAAGAAAGTACATCTATCTATGTAGAGCATCTGTTTGAGATTCTTCGCAAACGCGATATTGATGCGATATTGGACGATCGTACGTATCATACAATTGGTAAACGGCTGTTATTCGCACGTGCAACAGGTTACCCTTACATAATTGTTATTGGCAAGGCGGCAACCCAATCAGTTCCTTTGTTTGAGATCCATGATGTAAATAATTCGACCTGTCGTGAATTATCATTGGAACAGATGAATGATTATTTCGACAATATTGATTTTAAAAATTAGTAAGCAATACATATGTATATGAGAAATTAAATGAAAACATCGATGAATATTTAATGTTATGTATATAGTACATATTTTTATAATAAATCCAACAACCGTACATAAGATCAATTTTTTATTATTCAGTTTCATTTCAGTATCATTCTCCGTACATTTCGTAAAAAAAAAACATTCGAACGAAATCAGGTTTTAATAAATTAATAATATATCTTATATTTCATGAATCGTGTTCATAATTCAGGATGTAACGCTTTTACGAACAGCAGAGGATTAAAGAGTTACAAGGAATAATGAGAAAGAATAATAAAAATGATAAAGAATTTTAAAGTATATTTTTATGATTATATATCTTTAACTTTTATGTAATTTATGAAACCAATTGGAGGAATACGCGAGAGGATATGTTATAATAATACAATAACCACAATATTGAAAATATATTGCAATGTATACATTCTTACATTATGAAATATTTGAAAGCTCTTCTAATATAGTTTGCGTATCTAAAGTATTAAGATCTATCGAAGCCCGTGTATCCATAATTATTCCAGTCACCTGAAAACAATAATGTTAAAAATGTCATTTATAAAACTTTAGATTTCATTTAATTACCATTTCTTCAAAAAACGCGGTATGATTAGGCTTTTCCGAATATCTCTCGTATTGATCCAGATTATCCTGCAGTTTCAAAGCGAGACTATCATAATTCTGTATTATGATAGCTAGAATCTGCTGTTCCGTTGGCGTTGATAAGCTTTCCTTTGCTAACCATGCAGCTATCTTTGGTGGAAAATGATTTACTATGTCCCTCACGTTGACGAGAGAATTCGTTAATTTAAGTGCGTGTTCCTTGTACTCATAAGATTCACTAGTCGAATATCTAAGTGCTGGAACATTTCCAAATATTTTTTTATCATTTTAAATATTATTATATTGAATTAATTGTTTTAGAAACATAATTATCAATAACTTACCCATGGCATTCAAATTGGTAAAGATGAGCCTCATACGAATAATTTCATAAAATAATTCATCGTAACTATTGGGAGACGATAGGAATGTATCAGCGTACGTAATAAAAAAATTTAAGATGTTCACCACCTATTGAAAGATAACGAAAATATTTTATTTAATTCGATTACACAATGATGAAATATCTCCTTACCTGAATAGCTAAGGGAAATATATTCATTTTCTTAATAAGATGACTTTCGTGTGTTGTTAAAAATTTAAGTAGATTGATTAATGCAGTCCAGAGATCTCGCCACTGATAACCGAGCCTAACACGACATCTTTTTTGGTAGCATAACAGCCTTTGCAGAACACCGATACATTGATGATATAATTCGAGTGGGAATTTCTTCATCATATGTGATGTCACAAATTCGACGAGCAAATCTATAATTAAGAAATGTATATAATAAGTTTTTTTAAAAACACGCAAAAGCACGCAATTTTTGAAATATATATATATTAAAAAAAGATACCAAGTAACGTAGCTGCAAGTGGTTGAGCAGGAGCTGCTTTATCTTGCAACTTTCTGTGATGCATAGGTACTCTATGCAATTGGACTCTGAATGCTAAATTTGCGTCGTGCATCAAACTGTTTGCATACTGGTCTTCCGCGATGCAGCTTAGTATCAAAAAGCACAGCTTTACGTTGTTCATTATAGCTTCCGTTCGAATAACTTGCATGACTATCGAACTGTAACAGGAACATCAATATCTTATAATTGTAACAAATTATAAGCAGCAAATTATTGAATTAAATAACTTTAATGTTAATTTATATTTTCATTTCCTCACCAATACTGCAGAAAAGTTGCTAGTAGATTAAACGGCTGAGCCATTACATCGGGTGGCGAAGCACCAGGAGCTACTGCATTTGGACCTAGAGTATTATTTGGCGAGGGAGGCGCACTGGTATCGCTTTGCGTATAGGCCAAAGTAGTTACAAAATTACGATTTAAGTGTGTAGCCTCATATAAAGCTAAAAGTAAAGCGTTATTCGCGCGGACTTGTTGCGTTTTCGCTTCCTCTTCTCCGACGAACATGCTACCGACTATACTGGTTAACGAAGACAGCCAAGATGCTTGTATTTCTGGACACATATTGCGTTATTATTATTATATTAAAAGATGTTCATCATGTGTCTGTAAATAATTATGCTATTACAATAAACTATTATGTTTCGCGATACCTGCTCTTTGTTGAGCAAATTGCCGGCAAAATTCCGTTAACGAACTCGATATGGCTTGCCCGTATCCATTGAGGGCTAATTCATCGTCCAAAATCGATAATTTGACGATATAGGGATTTGCACTTTCATATTTTCGATAGTTGACTAGAAGTGTTAACAGTAAAACTGCATCATGGCCATGGCGATTTCTAGCAGCAGTATCTCTCAATAACTATAAATAACATAAGTCACTATATTAATATGTAAAAATTCGAATTTTATTTATAGAATCTTATGCAGATATAAAAAGTTAATCTATAAACATCTAACATACTTGAATTAGTGATTCAAAAACACTGTTCAACATCACATATTCCAGTAAAGTATTTTGGCTGATATTGTCCATACCGGTAACTATTATCAACAGTAACTTCAGGCACAAAGCTTTCAAACTATCTGGATATTCACCTGAAAAAAGAATTCTTTCCTGAAAGAAAAATTCTTTTCTCCCATTTGTTTTTACTTTTTCTTCTTAATATATATA
This sequence comes from Pogonomyrmex barbatus, assembly GCF_055798465.1. NCBI lineage: Eukaryota > Metazoa > Arthropoda > Insecta > Hymenoptera > Formicidae > Pogonomyrmex > Pogonomyrmex barbatus. The sequence continues at coordinate 6,473,934 of NW_028297113.1, read as the reverse complement.
GAAAAATATTACTCAAACCATAACATTTATTATTAAACTATTGTCTATGTATTACCTGTTAAAAAATTATTACAATGCTGCATTAACGTAGTCATTCTTTGCTCTGCAGAGTCAAAGCCTACTAGAATATCTATTAAATTAAATCCATAGTCTCCCTGGTTGGCTTTCTTGTACATAGATTGGATGACAGCTGCTAAAGTCTGTAGCGCGTACACTATCCTAAATGGATGTTCATCAACTAACGTATCCACACAATGGCATACTAATGCATTCAAATTTTCTTTGCTGGCATTTAATTGCTCTGATGTCATATGTAGAATCTCATTTTCTATATGAGGTACCTAAAATATCATTTTCATCTATGATTATAAGTGTTGAAAGTATTGAAAAGTAGTTAATTTAAATTTAATTCTGTACATGTATGAAAATACATAAAAATATATCTCTTTAAGTATTTAACAAACCATATTGATTGATCAATAAACAGTGCTTAAACATCCATAAAAATAAATATTATTTCTTATTTTATTGTTAAAAAAGACATGTTCTAAAAAATACATACCATAGGTTTAATAAGAAATAATTCATTCCAGAAATTTGGATGAGCTAGCGTCAAGTCTTCACCTTTAAAGAAACTTTCATAAATTGGTACCAGCTTGCATTTGTGTTGACGTTTGGCACCAGAGCCACTCCTTTTTCTCATAGCCATTGGTATGATAAATTATCTCTCTTTGTTCATATTCAAACTATAGAAAATTGATATTAGCGTATAGTCTTTTCATAAATAATGCAATTGTGATCATCTTAGATTTTAATGAGTTCTCTACGATTAGAGAAAGTACTATACATCTATATATTTAATTCGTCACGACTAAAAAAAAGTATTTTTTGCGTCTTTATTTATTAAAATCTAAAATCTTATTGCATAACATAAATTTAGAATATAATACTATTATATGATCCGTCATGTTACATTTACCTATATCGTGACTAATGTACAATTATAATAATAATAATAATAATATAAAATTCAGTATTAATTCTCACCGAGCTTCTTAAAATGTATATATTACATATATGAATAATTAGAATTCAGTCGGAAGTACCAGCCTTTACATCCGATGTTATCGAATTAAAAAAAAAAAGAAAATAAATTTCTAGGTTATAAGACGACTTGTCAGGGAATGTGCGCCTGCTTCTCTCGATTGTGAAGACCTCATGTGGCGAAAACACGAAATTCCGCATCTAAAATTATCAATGTTAAAAAAGAAATTCTCCATGTTTGTATTAAAACTTTTTTTTTTTATTTTAACATCTTATTTTCACTCTCTATTCTTCTAAATTTGATAAATATATATTTTATTAAAAATTCGTTGTATTATTTATGCGGTTCAAAGATAGAAAGAAGAAATAATATTAGTTTATTACTACAAAGCTTTATTTTGTAAATATTATAATTTTTTTATAAAATTATACAAATATGAGCACCATCTATTCAATTATTCGATCGATCCATTCAATTATTCGATCCATTGGATATAACTTACATTTAACATATTTATTGCATTTTCATTATTATCTAGAGAAAATTTTTTTGTTATAAAAAAAAATAACAAATATTCGAAAAATAATAATCACAACTTTCTAAAAAGATATCTGATATACAATAATAATATCACATTTTTAAGTAAAAAGTGTCAAATTCTTGGCTCTGCAGTAGAGAGTAAATTCAAGCAACAAAAAACAATTAACAATTTGTTTACTGTCTTAAATGAATTTTGATTTTATGATATGCGTTGCAAAGCAACCCTCGAATATTATAGATATTATCGAAAGTTTCCGGTTGCACATTATACGCGGAGTCAACCGCTTTCGCCCAGATTTCGACTTCCTTGGAATTCTTGTCCACGGGAAGTTCCACGTCCCATAACGTCCAACTCCAATATCGACCTTGTTTTGCCTGAAGATCTTCCGTCAAATTTGCTGTATGCCAAGTCTTACCTTCATAATCAAACAGGAAAAGTGACAATAAAAAGCATTTAATAAAAAAAAGTAAAATTTTAGCGTTATTTTTCTTACCTTTATCATTTGTGACATCAATACGGATGATTCTGTGACCACCACCAGACCACGCGTAACCTGAATAAAATGATATTTTATGAACATTTAAGAATTTTTTAAGATACAATATTTATCATTACAATAATAAAAGAAAGATGTTTCATACAATTGTTTCGTTTTCGCTTTTACCTCTCACTTGTATTTTTCCGTTCTTGATTTTAACTATATCCTCGTTTTGTGGATCACATATAGCTGATATTACAGGCATTTCCTGTATCGCGGGCGATTTGCTAAAGTCCACATTGTCCCAATTCGTGCTGGGAGAAAATCCCTTGTAATCGCCCTGTTGCCATTGTGATTGACTCTCCTCCTTTGTTACGCTAATTTTACCTAAATAAATAATTTGATATAAATACAGAATCAATAACTATGCGATCATATAGGGACTCGGAAATTTTTCATACTTAGCCATTTCACATTCCTCGCGCCCACAACACCGGGAACGATAACTCTAATCGGAAATCCATGATCTCTGCTTAATGGTTCGCCATTCATTTCATAAGCTAAAATCACATCTCCTCTTGGATCCATGGCTTTAGATATCGGAATACTTGCACCATACGGCGCACCAGATGGATCTAGATCATATCCCTCAAACTATAAGAGTAAGATAAGAAAATAATTTTTGATCAATATGTTTTTAATGCAGACTAGATTATCTATATGTCGGAGTACCAAAAATTATGTATTTTATTTCCAGTATCAGAATCATATCAAGTATCTTCTATTGATCTTATCAAAAGAAAAGGAAACTTATACAATTAAAATAAAATACTCTTTGCCTTATGTTAGTATTATAAATAGTTAAATTTCTATTTAAAAAAGTACCTGAACATGACTAAACACATCTTCATTGATTCCTAAGTCTTTTAATACGTCGCATAATCGTGCACCCGTCCATGTTGCGTTCCCAACAGCACCCACATTCCAGTTGATGCCTTTTAATTTTTTCACCTATAAATAAATTAACAAGAATCTGTAATTGTTATTTAAGAACTTCGAACAATTTTTTATATAAAACTACCTTTGACATATCTGAACGTCTATTTCCACCACACATTACAGCTGCTGTAATTGTTGTTTTCTTATATTTTTTTATCATCTCAAAATCAAGTGTCTTCTTGGTGGTTCCTTCTATTGCCAATTCTAGTGTATAATCCTTTAAATCTATTTCAGGCACAGGCAAGTGATTTCGTACATAAAAGAAATCACTGAAAAGATCAGATTAGTGCAGTATAAAAAAAAATATATAGAGAAAATTAATTCAGATAATAACTCTTACACTGGTGTAAGAAAACTTTCAACTAATAGTGGAGATGGTGGTTCTGCACAGAAGGGTTTATTTCCATTAATTATTAGAGTCTTATGCCTAATAGGTTCATTAGAATATGGATCATATGGATCGCTCTTGTTGGATTTAGCATCATCTTCTGATATATTTCCAATTCTCATGGATTCTAGCATAGAATATATCTCTGGTGTATTGTGATTTGCGAATATGCGCCAAAATGAGTCGATGGAACCTCCCGCAGCCATCAAGATCTTCGAGGGTCCACCTGGATGCTTGTCAACAAATTCTGTTATATCGTAAACACCTTGACCGAATGTTATCCAAATACGATTCTCTTTGCAATCATGTTTTCCTACTTCTTCCAAGGTATAAGTCTTCAAGTCCTTTCGTAATTGACCACATTGTATATTGTGTGTTGCACTGAGAGCATAAACATTTCTTTTGTATTTGAAAGTGTAATAAGATATACCTAAAGCCGACGCGGCAATGGCAACACACGTTGCATACAACAAAGCAGGATTTTGCGTATTCTTAGATCCTTCATGCTCTTTCTCTGTTGGATACTGCTGGCAGGCATTATAATTTTTTATTATCAGCTGTAGCGATGATATTTGCGACCTGAAATTAATTACAGAATGAAACTAAAATTTTTAAAAAACATCTGTTCACAAAAGTATATTATATAAAAAATAATATTGTGATTCAGAATAGTTAATAACGGTAAAACCAATGTAAATACCTCTGTCTTATCCCCCGAAATATTTTCCAGCGTAAACTCATGATATTTTTTTGCGCAGACAGATTATTTTTTTTATTAATGTTTTGTTGTGACGTCGACGTCAAACCGGTGTCAACCAGTAACCAACGGCCTGACGGCTATGTTCGTAATGGTTCTTGCACACAGAACGCGTCAGTCCACTTATTGGTCGACGCATAATCCACATGAGTTTTATGTATAGAAGCCCTAAGAATTAAAGAGCAATGAAGTAATGATTTTTAATTGATTACCTAAATTCGCCATATGTAATGTACACATCAGACATAATAATAATAAAAACTATAATAATATAATTCTTTCTATTTAATTATATTAAAATAAAAAAAAATATAAAATATACAGTATAAGACTATTTCCACCGATTTTCCTCCTCAGAAATGTGATTTTTCTTCTTAGAATATGTTCTATTGCATATGAAAAATGCATAAATTTATATAAAATTACACGAAAATCGGAGGAGGGAGTGACTGCATATTTACCAAAATATTTTTTAAAACAATCAGTCACGTGGCACCTCTTGATAGCGCATGCGCAAATGCCGACACCTAGTGCTGTTATCCCAAAATTGACAACCATCTGATTGACATCGCGCGTCGTGCGATCGAGGTTGACGAATGAATTTTTCGCGTGTGTGAGATTTTTTTTCAATTTTATAGAAAAATCTCGAATGCATTTGATTGTTCGTTTATCCGCGATGCCGAAATTCGGTGGACTCGCGGCGGGCTCGATCAGGTCGTGAGACAGGTTCTATTTCGATTGATTCTAAATGTTCTAATTCGGCATGGACGAGATTTCGGAGCCCTTTAGGGATGAGACAAATTTTGCCGAAGAGCACGATCGCGCCGATCGTGCCGCTGTCACAAGGCATGATGACCGTCCGCTTGAAGGTACAAATTTAATTCGGAGTAATATGGTATCCTATTTCAGCATCTGTCAGATCGTCGCGAACTGTCACAGCTACATTAAAACTCAATCACTTTTTCCAGATAAACATCAAAATGGCAAAAAAGTTTTTCTATAAGCAAATTCAATTCTTTAGATTTTACTATTATTTATGTATAAAACTTTCTTTAAATTAAATTGTCCTTTTTCTAGTTTCTTATTAAATTATTAATTTGTATGTAATGAACAATAATTCAGAAATAATTAAAGTTTTTTTTCACACTATTACTTTTTATAATAATTATTTGAATATTTTTGTATCAGGAATGGCAGTGGAGGATAATATTTCATCTGTGCAAAATGATCATGGAAATAACATGTTTAAAAAAGAAAGCAGTTTGACATTAAACAAAAATGGTGAAGAATTGGGATTAAATTGTTTAACTGGCAATATCGGTTTATCCATCGCTTTCGAGGAAAATAAGTCCAGTCCTAACATTCCTAATAAAAAACTTCAAACTTGTCAGTTGTCCAGTAGCGAGAGTCGTCTTTCATATGACAGTGAATCTCTTCGCAATTCACTTTCTTATCATATAAGCGTTTCATTACCTGCGATATCGTCCTCAGATTCGTACTTAGTCAGAGATAAAACCAGAGCACTTGAAAACAATGTACATACACAGGCAAATATAGCAGCAAGTTGCACCGAGGAAGAGACGTTGTTTAATCAGTCAAGTGATGAGAAGAAGCCTTCACTTGATTCCATGAACAAAGGAAGTATTCGAGCGTGCGAGAGTAATTCAATTCTGGAAGATGAATGCGAGAGAAATTGCCTTAAGGAACAGATAAACAAAAGCAGTATATCCGAAGTGAAACAATTTTCTGGAGGGGTGATAGATCCACGATTACAGATGGATAATAAAGAGACCTTGAATGAGGGGAGTCAAGCCGAGATAAATGCATGCAAGAAGAATGAGCCGAATTTATCTTCGGCATTAAACATGAATACGCGAGGTTTGGTGTCTCGACCAACACTAGCCGACGATAGTAAACTCGTAAAAATGTCACTTTTGACAAATCCAATGAATATAATGCAGTCAAATGTTCAGCTCCTAAACAAGAGCCGTAATTTTTTAAACTTTATTACAGAGAAGTCGACAAACATTATGGAGAAAGCTTTACTGCCGCAGCATTTGGCAATGAAATACAATCACATATCGAAGTCAGTCGAGACCGACTCCGCGAGATTTTCTACCGGTAACGTGTCTTCCTCCACGAACGCAGCGTCTAAATTGGACGCGGATTCAATAGTAAATCGGAATAATACAAGTACGATAAAACATAATCACGACGAGAGCGAAGATAAATTAGATAACGTAATAAATAACGATAAAAAAATACATCCAGTTGCATGTGTGAAAGAAAATAAAAGGTATGATGAATTTGAACAACAGCTATTACATAATCTTGAGAACGAAGTGGTATCAGGTGGGAAGAAGTGTGCTTTTAAAAACAATGACTTGAATAGATTAGATTATGATGTAATCAATGAACAAGTGAAGGGCGACGTGTCAACGGAAAATAAAAGTTTTTTGCAGACGGAAGAATTATACGATGACACATATAAAAAAGACTCATCTAATATTAGTACTTTAGCAGATTTAGATATTTTGAAATACGGCTCGCTGGAGCATCCGTTGTATTTAGCTCTGTTAGAAGATTATATCACTTTAAAACTGAAACATTCGAAGCTGTTAGAGAAAACGGTCGATTTAGAAAAATCGAATAGATCGAACGGATCGTTTCAAGAAACGGAAGCGCTTGTCTCACAGGTGGAGAATTTGGAGAAAGCTGTGAGTAAATTAACCGCCGACCTGAATGCGTCACTGGACACACAAGAAGCCCTGAAGAAGGAATGTATTTCTGTTAACAAGGAAAAGGAAGATATGGTCATGAAATATGTAACTAGTGAGAAACAATTGATCGACACACAAAGGTATAAGGCTATAAGAAGAATGATCTATAATTTAGCTAAAATATTTTGTAGGCATGTTGATAAGAGTAAACTTTATAAAATTACAAATATTGAAAACAAATGTTGAATAAAAAAAAATAATCAAACGAATTATAGAAAATATTTTCATACTTTTTTGTACGTTGCTTTTTTATATCATGCCTATAACAATTTAAAAGAAAAGATTGCTAGTAATTAGTTAGCTTATTTATGATAAATCAATATATATATATATATATATATATATATATATATATATATATATATATATATATATTAATCGTTTGAGTACCATAGATATTTGTGTAGAAATGAAGCGCGATTGTATTATTTTTTATATTCGTAGGACCTTTTATTCATATTTTATGAGAATGTTACAGTATTTGTAAAAATTACAAATGCAAAAGTTTCGATTTAATAAATCTGAGCGTATTATCAATCGAGTTTATTGAATTGCCGCGATATATAACGAGCAACAGAAACGCGAATCACGTCGCGTGGTATCAAACGATTAAATTGTACCTGTTTTGCTTCATAAAGTTGAATTCAACGTATGTAACAGAGCGAGAGACTGCACGGAACGTCGAATTAAGGAGCTTCTAAAGGACCAGGAGTTACTACAAAATAAGTTGCGTCAAACGCAAGGTGAGCGTGCAAGGATATGTAATATCCTGGATGGGAAATGTCGCGAAGTATCTGATCTTCAGAAAGAGATGGAGAGTTTAAAAGAAGATGTTAAAACGAAAGAGATCAAACTTAAATGGACGCAAAATAAACTCAAAACTGAGATGGAGTCGCAGAAGGATACTCAACAGAAATTAGATAAAGCTTTGGTAAAATAGAATGCAATATAATAATTTTGTCTCTCGTATAACTCAAGTCGCGTGAAAAACAGTAGCTCGAAAGTGTGTTTTGAATTACATGAGTTACTATTCTAATGGAATATCAATACTATTTAGATATATGTTGCAGATGAAAATAAATGATATGAAGGAGGAGTGCGAGCAGATACGCCGCGAAACGCAGGAATCATTTCGTAAATTTCAGCAATCTGAAGAGAATAAAGCCGTGACATTGGATCAACAGCTGAAAGAGCATCAGGCACGTTTGATCCTGGAAAGACACGTTACGGAGGATAAAGAAACGTTGAGACTTCAGTTGCAAAAGGAGCTGGAGACGCTGAAAATTAAGCAGCAAAATTTAACCGAGGAAAATAAGAGGCTTAGCCTAAAACTACAAGAGTCTGAGAAAGCTCGATTGAACAATGAAAATGATTTGAGTGATTTAAAGATCATCGCGGATCAGCGTCAGAAGCAAATTACTGAATTATTAGATAAAGTCTCTCAATTAGAAGCATTAAAATTCCAACTGCAACAGTAAGCGTATCACATTTGACATATTAATAATAAATATTTAACAATTACCTTAGTAATAAAATATTTGTTTCGTTTGCGCAGGAAAGAAGAACATATGGCGTCGATAGAAATGGAATTGCTGCAGTTACGATCGACCAACGAGGAACTGCGATCTGACATGCAGGCATGCCGGCAGAAGGAAGCGGATATGTTGGACTTTACTCAAAAACTGACGGATACGAACGTGCGTCTTCAATCCGAATTCACTGCGATTCAAGGAAAGGCGGATCATCTTGAAGCCGAGCAGGGCCCGCTACATGATTGTATCAGTGAATTGACCAGCAGAATCAAGACTTTGGAAGAAGACTTGAAGCAAGAACGCAAAAAGCGAAGAGAGGAATGTGAGATTCTAGCTAAGCATGTTGCTGAACAGACACAATTCGCGCAGAACTTTGCCCAGAAATTGGAAGAAGCGCAAGGTGAATACACACTATTAAAGAGGAAACACCAAAGTTCTATAAAAGAGTTGACACGAGAATTGCAACAATGTCGTAGAAAATTAGAGATATTTGAAGCTACATCTCCCAGTAATTCATTGGACAATGCATCTAGGACCGGATCTAATACTTCTTTAGCAGGTTTGTTAATTCAACCTTTTATCGATGCTAAATAGTTATTATAAATTTCGATATGGGATTACGACGTTAAAGATGTATATTTCGCACATGTTTTTTTAGGTGATACATCAAATGGTGCCTTATCAGACAACAATGCTAATAGCGATCATACTAATTCTTTAGAATCTAATAAACAAATACTAATGGATCGCATTATACAGTTGCAAGAAATAAATGTAAAAAGGGCGGAAAAGTTAGATTTTTTAGAAGGACATACACAGACATTAGTCGAAGAATTACAGAAGAAAACGAAAATAATACAAAATTATATTTTAAATCAAAGTTTTGGAGCTCTGACATGCAACGAAAGAGATCGATATAAGGTAAGCATTTTTTAAATTATATCTTACCTTGCTATGTAGATAAAAACAAGAACAGATATCTAAATGTTAAGATCACTTTAGATTTAAATTTTTGATGCTTACACGTTTATTTTCTGTATTCAAGCATAGCAAAAGCAGAAGGGATATAGTAAGTGTCAAAAAATAGATTTTCTATAAAATGATGTTTAAAAACATTATATATCAAAAGAAATTATTAATTTATATATGTATTATATTTATTAATTAAATATATTCTAAACAACACACATGTATATATGTATTTGTTGCAGGTAGAGTTGGCACGACATGGAGGTATAATGGCATCTGTTTATAATCACCGAGTTTCGGATGAGAATATGACCTTAGAACTTTCCTTAGAAATAAACCAAAAATTACAAACAGTTCTCGAAGATACATTATTAAAAAACATCATGCTAAAGGTAAATATATCAAATAAATACAAAAGAATTTAAAGATATATTAAATAATGAGCCATTGCATATTAAATTGATGACATTTTTGGAAATTTTATATATTCACTCTGATTTTTACAGGACAATATTAATACATTAGGTAATGAGATAGCAAGATTAACAATGCAGCATCAAAAACATATTGACAATTAATAATTATTACATTGTATAAGTATGTATATAATACATCTATACATAATCTATACATAATCCACATACATAAATTATATATATGTACATTTAAATTATATCATTTTATTTCAAGTTGCATTTCCAATTTATTTGTATTTATGTAAATTTATTTATTATGTCTAGTTAAATAATGCATGTTCGTATATTACACACACACACACACACACACACACACACACACACACACACACACACACACACACACACACACACACACACACACACACACACACACACACACACACACATAGTATATGTTGCAAGAGTGAAACATATTTATTATGTTTCAATGCTTCGAAATAGACTCAGATAAACAAAATTATATTTAAACGTTACAATATGTATTATAAAATTATATTAAGAAAATGACACGACGTGTTTCATTTAATCAAAACTAAAAGCGATTCCTCATGTAACATTACAAAGAAAATTTTATTAAATTCAAAAATTAAATTAAATTTAATTTTTGAAAACATGGCCTGTTTAAAAAGATCGTCGAATTATGCAATGATAATTCAAGCACGCAATGTCGTTTGAAAATAATATTTAGGAAATATTGGAAATATTTCCTTCGAGCTTTAAAAAGACAAATTATGATAAACTATCAATGTAATAATTTATATTAATTTATATTAATTAGATATTTAAATTTCTACTTACTAAAAATTTTTGCTTACTTTAAGTCAGAGAATGAATAATAAGTAGGCATTTTGATGAAACGAAAGACAACGCTATAAATCTGGTAAATAAAAGTTTATTTTGCAAGTTCAACTAGATTGTTTTAATTTCTAAAGTACTTATACCTAGAGGCACTAGTCAAGCTTAACATCTAATCGACTACAAATTCATATTACACTCGACAGTTAATACTTGATTTATGCTCAGGATCTCGATCATAGTATATACTTGAGCGTATAATAAAGAATTGTAATCGAAGTAAAATTGGCTAAATCTAGCGATTAATATCTCTAAAATTTACTCTGAGTCATTTACTTTGGATCGTGTGTTTCTTTTTTTTCTTCGTCTTTTAAAGATGAGCTATCATTACTGTGATATTCTAATCGTATTCTATTATATCGTATCGTATTGCACGGTGCGATAATAAAATGTGATTGCATTTCATACTTAAAATACTCGTAAACTCACGACACGTGATGGAAGAAGAGATAAAGGAAATAAATATATATATATGTAGTTTTACCCTAACAAGATTATTATTACTCGATGAAGTACGCTATAAAATTGGACTCGGTCTTCGTATTGCATATTTAACGGTAAAATATTATTTGCCTTTCGATAGCAGTTTCAATATTTAAAAATTATCCATAACAGTTAAAATTACGTTTCGTTTCTCTTTTCAAATATAATCGATAACGTCGTTAAAGTGCTACAAATATCAATACTGACACCTAATAACGACCGCAATAATGGTGTATGAGAATGCTGAATTCAATGCTTATGTTACTTTAAGTATCATATGTGATAAAGAAAATTGCTATAAAATAATAGATTACTGCCTGTTCAGAATTATGTCACATACGATTTTCTTATATAGTATATATTGCAGTGTTCTCAAACTTTAAATCACGCTTAAAATTCGTAAATACACTTTTCTTTTGTGCAAACGATAACTCACAAGTGAGAACTCGGATAGATTAGAAGAAAACTCTTTTTCCGTTTTCACGGATCGTGTGATTATGATACATTTTTTTTTTATATTTTCTTATCCTTCTTGTTCTAAATAAGCATTATAAATGCACGAAGATATAAAAAAATTGTATTTTCTATTTCTTTTTTTACTTTATGTGCAATCCTTTCGAAAAAAATAATTCATTTTTCGCTAGTGTCAAAGATACTTCCAAATCTCTATTTATTCTCCAAAATTTCTTGTAATTCTATCTGCGTACTTCTAATAAAAAAAATATTCCTAAGATAAAGAATATTAAAGGATATCATGATTAATAGAATATATTAAAAAATATTTAAAAAATATAAGTCATGAGATAAACGAGCAATTACATCAGAATCCGTTTACAACAAACATCTCTTCGCATCTTCTTTTGTTGAATGAGGCGCAAGGAAATAGAGAATAAAAGAAATAATATTGTTCATATCTCGTGAATACATTTTCAAAAAAATAATAAATTAAGACAAACAAATTCTTACAATTCGAAAAATATTTTGTAGGTCAGACAGTAATCTTAATGTACCGGGTAAAAAATCAGAATAGCTTTCTTAAATTTTATAACATAACTATAGCGCATTTACAAGCAGCAAATTATATTTATGCGAATATATATATATATATATGGCAAAGGAAAACATCGTACTGTCCACAAAATGTTATATTGGTTTTTATTTTTTATATATAGAGTATCCTCTCCAATATACACGCATGTAATGTATGTGTATATAATATATATTTTTTTCAAGAAATATATATGAGTATGTATATCGATTTGAGTTATATGTATATTGCAGGATATTCTGTATATGAAGAATCAAAAGTGACGTGGTATTGACGAGCGCAGCATTCTCTTTTACAGACAGTACGACGATATTTATCCACGCGTAAACATCTCGCGTATTACATAAAATCATTTCCTATTGAAAACCTAATTATGTTGTTCTTTCGACGAAGTATACCTATCAGAAAACAGGCGAGAAGACAAAGTAAAATTCTTTGAGCTGTTACTGCGTATTGCGCTTGGCACAAATACACGATTGGTATCACATATTGACTGTACACTAGCCAAACACTTTGTCGCCGCACGCAAAACTGGAAAAATCATCGAATATATCTCATTTATAGAAAACAAGCTGTTTCCCGGACGTAATATTTTGGACAATCTGACCGTGGGAATCCTAAATACATCAGCTTATTGCATTGAAAAACACACACAAAAAAAAAATAACCGTTCCATATTCGTTTAATTGTTTGCGTGTGCGACATATGCTTAATTTAAAATTCATTCTCTTCCTCTCTAATACATAACACTCTTCTTAGAAAATTATATTTATCTAAAATAACATTTCGTTTCATAATGATCGGCCTTATGTGTGGAATTCTAAAAGGAAAAATATTTTTGGTATTACGCATTACGTTAAATCATAATTAAATGAGTTCTTTATGCAAAACTGGACCAGCACGGGCAGTGTGTCACTACGGCAGAATTGCATTAATCATAATACTGGCACAGTGAGGCAATGACCTTAGGATTCTCTCTAAATATGCTACATGGATACTTACTAACATATTTATCTGGAAAATTATGCAACTGTTCATGTCGCGTAAGTTATTATCGTACTCTTCCTATATTCCCATTTTCATTTAACTCTTATATTTAAATATTAGTAAAGTAATAACCAACCGCTACGTTAAATTAGCTGCGGACAGTTGCGGGCTTGATATACATATATGTATAAAAGAAAAAGTCTTAGTTTATATTAGATAAAATTCTGTCAGTATTTATAAAAAAGAAATATACGTGCTCTAAAACAATGATCTTTCATTATTCATTGTATAATGGTTTTCTACCTTTCTGCTTTCTGCATGAATCGACTATAAGACTAATTTTTGTGATCTTGGACCCTGCTGCTCGCGGAAAATACGATGCGATGATGTAAAAGAGTATATGTTGTTTTAAAGCGTATGCTCTTTATAACTTTATTAAGTGTTCTCTCAAAGTGTTTTCTTTTATTAAATGCAAAGGAAACGATTAATTCTTGTCTTGCAATCACTGTTTTCGAACATGCACTTTTTTTATATATCTGAATAAAAATTTATCTAACATATATAAACTAAGATTGTAGACTTTGCAACGAAATATATGAAATATCTGTTATCTGAGTATCCTGTTATTAAAATACATACGATTCGTTCTTAATTTGTTTCTGTTAAGATTTCTGTATAATATTCAAACAATAAAAATCTTCGCTATAAAAGATGGGTAACAAAGATTTTCAGATATAATCTTGTTTCTAATAAGAGTAATGAATAAACGAAACTACCATAGATTGCTATTGTAATGGAAAATTGTAATTATCATGCAAACGTTTGTGAGAAATTCTGTCCTGCCTTTTCCGTTAAACTTTTGCGACGAAGTTGGTATCTTTTACGATTAAGATCCATTTGTCAGATCTGAATCCAATCACAGCCGTAGAAGATGCAAAGTGTCGCAACTTAATTCGTTGCTATATCTAATGTCCTACAAAAAGATCCCAGATAGCATTTTGTTAACTCATAGAAGATAACAAGATTCCAGATAGCATTTTGTTAACTCATAGAAGATAACAAGATTCCAAGTCTCAAATTCCTCGAGATAGAAATACGCCAAGATCATGATCGACGCCGCTAACATGCACAGTTACACGAGGATATGTCATTGTGTATGATACATGATGTTCATGTCACGCGTGCATAGAAGATGTGTGTTAGATACATTACATCGAGCGACAAGCTTTACTGAGAAAAAAAAAAAAAAGAAATAGCGATTATCTGTAAAACTTTCTGACATAGAATGTTATCTGGGGACATCGTAGGTACAATGCATTCGTATACAAGACACTAATGTTTGCCTCTTAAAATTATTTCGATTTCAAAATTATTCGAAATTGTGATTGGAGATAGCCTAGGATTATGTAAACAGATCACGCGAATGGACAAATAAGAGTAAAGTGCAGGAATGTCTATAGCATGACAAAAATTATTTTGCACAAAGAAAAGATCATCTGTACAGGTTCACCAAACGTGATCTTTAATCACTTTGTGCAATAGAGAATTGGAAAGATTTCTGTAAGCAATTCTGTTACCACTGAGCCACGCTATTACTAAGAAATTCCATATGGATATGTGCTGAATTGATCTTTCGTCAACAACTATTGCTATTAACACGTCAAAATAATATAAGCTTGAAAGTTTTGATGCAAATTTTTTTTTTCTATCAACTACACCGTACACAACGAAATGATTAATAATTATCGATAATTCGTAATACACTGTGTGAACACGGTAAATATACTGAGATCATAAGGCGCAAAAGAATACATGCGCGAGATCCTACGATTTATGCTTTACTGATACCAAATTCTGCCATATTATGACACGCCGAACGAGCGATCTATTTTGCACTAGGAACTGCGTATTTCATGACAGAATTCTTTGTATTGTTTTTTGCTGCAATATTGTTAGTCTGATTTAGTCAGATATCGATTTCAAACATGTCTTGCTCGATTGGCTTTTTCACCCAACTTCCAAGCCGTGCTTTCACGAAAGCATCCTTCAATTTTTCCTTGGCAATCTATTCAAGAAAAAAAAAAAATGAATCGAGATACGGTGTATAATAAAGCATTAATCAATATGTTGCATGTACTGTTGTTATTCGCACGAGACGTAATCACTTACCGAGTAATCTTTTACTGAGGATTTTGCATCGAAATAATGGCGACAACGATTCTCGTCAATAGGTTCGATGGTTGGAAGTTTACCTAAAAGATTAAAGAACCGCCTAAAGAACGCTTGTTTAGATATTCTGGAAGGTTTCCCTAGTTCATCCTTGCCAGTTGTGCAATTTATAACTTCGGCTTCGCTTTGGCCTATATGATAAAAAAAAAAATTATTAAAATATCTTGCAAAATTTGTAAAAAATTAAAAATATGTAAAAGATTACAGACCAACTGTCCAATTGACACTGTAATTAGGCGCTTTCCCTGGTTGTCTGACTTCAGAAGATGTAATCAGACTCATTTTCGGCTTATTAAGTTTATACGGCGGTGGTAACCCCTCAATAGTCAACTCGATACGACCGCAAACAGCTCTATACATATGACTCGGATTCAAGAGACTACCAAGGACAATGCTGTGGAAGTAAATTGGCTCGATGAAGTGGCTTAAGAGTGCGCCCTGCACGCCAAGTACGTTCCATCGAGCTATTTTGTCCGAACACGACATCGTCAGCAGTCTTTGACCCTTTAAATTGGACTTTAAATAAATATAATAAAAAGTAGTCGGTGCAATCTTCCCTTTCTTAACAATAAATTATTTCATTTGTCTTTGACGCAAATACTATATGACACATACCATTAGTACACCATCCCAAGTTTGAATACCCTCGTTACTCTTTACAGGAATAGTTCCTTCGCCGGACTCTATCTTCGTACGTAATTGACCTCTAGCTCGTCTGTTGGGATGCTTATCTATGGATTCATTTTCTTCGTGAGGCGAGAAAATTCTCGCATCACCACAGGGAGCAGTATTTATATATAAATGAAATTGAATTCCTGGCTTTAATTTGAATCCTTTTTCAGTTTGCTCGAGAATAGATTCTGCACCTTTCTCCTCGAGATATAATTCTAATTGTTTGTAGAGATATTCGCAGAGACACCGTCGTGCTACTACTTCCGCGTGGCAATCATTTACAGCACCACCACTAACACTCAAATGCTCGCCCGAAACACATTTCGTACCTTTTATACAGAAAGAGTACTTGAATATAGACATCTCTTTAGAAGAATAATTCAAAGCACTTTATTACTGAAAATTTTGATTCAAATATTATGAAGTAAGTTTATGCCTTACCGGTAGTAACGCATATCAGTTCCGCGTCTTGCCCTTTCGTCTGTACGACACCGGCCAGGACCTTACGTCGCGCGTGTTGAGGTTTGCCTTGAATAAGTTCACCAAATTTCTGATTCACCATCCTGCCAATGTTGTCAGCTTGCATTTGCGGTAAGGACATCTGTCCTTGCCAAAGTGGAGAATTAGGGAAGTTGGGCGAGCGAATGGGAAGTGGTAAAGAAAACGAAGAACTGTGGACGTTTCGCAATTTAGCTAAGGCGGCTTTACTCGCCGCGGCTTTTGCTAATTTCTTACTCGGGCCCGTTCCCTCGAATGTCTCGCCATCGATAGTTACCGATATCGTAAACCTTGCGTAACTCTCTCCATTATCGGATATACAGTTATATATGACACCCGGATATAATTCATTAATCAATGCTACTGGACCTTTATCTAAGAATTTATTAGTATTCTTTGGCTCTTGTGTTGTTTTAAATGCATTGACAAGATGATTATCACGTTCTGTTACGTCACTTGTAAAATCTGGCTCAAGAGGCACAACAGGCTGGCAAGTATTGATAGCTTGGTGAACCTCAGGTGTATTTCTAAATTGAATGATGTTTCGCAACGCGAGTTCAGCAGCTGCATGCTTCGCCATCTTTTTGGTACGTCCTTTTCCTTCGTACGTCTGTCCATCGATTTGCACAGCGATTGTGAATATTGGAGCATGAGTAGGTCCAGTCTGCCCGACTACTTTGTATGTAGCTCCGGTTTTTAGCTCGTTCAACGCACATACTGCATTCTTCGGTTGTGGATTTTTATGACGTTTCTTCGCGCTGGTAATATCTGTGATATATAATGTGTGAATAATAAATTAAAATTTGCTACTTCTGTGTTATCAAATTGATATTAAACATTAAATAACCATTCATTACTCACTTTCTAAATCTGCATCTGCAGTCCTCTTTAGAACAGATTTTGGCAAATTTCCTTGCCTCATCTGTAAGATAAATTTATCAAATAACAATTGCAATTGACGGGTCATTTCATTAAGCAGATCACTTTTAAAAATTCTATATTTCTTATGTTATTTCATAGCAAAAGCATAAAAAAAAAAAGGAGAAATCAAAAGCATAAAAGACACTTGTAACTTTTTATTATTAAAACTTTTAAAATATCAATTTTGTAAAACTCAACTATCGTTAAGCAAACAGATCTTACTAGAAAAGGAAAAGAGAAACTGCCTTGGAATTTTTTCCCAATAAGCTGGAAAAAGGTTTAGTGAAATAATGAATAATCCAAGATAATTATATCATTGTAGAAATCTTTGGAATCCGTAACTAATCTATCCATAGCTTATCAAGAATTCAGTATTCATATTTTAGGTTTTCAGGTATATCTAACATTCTATTATTTCAGGTATATCTGGCATTCTATTATCTTTTTTCATTTTTCTTCACTAAACAATAGGGAACCTACAGAGGCTTCTTGAGACGCAATATTTTTTATCTCAAGGCATCCTCTGTATATAAATCTTTATCTTCCGAAATATTCACAAATTAAAGTTGACTTAGGTTGTTCGAGAGATTAGTCGAAATCTTTTCATGAATTCAAGCTAAAACTATGCAGATACTAAATTTTTTATTAAAAATCACTACATTAAAAATCCATGATTTACCGACAAAATGTAATTTAAATATTAAATTTGAATTGTGGGAACAATTTAAATTAACACAATATAATAATAATTTCCACTTAGATTTCATCATAGATGTCGTTTAAACGTTATTATAATGAGATAATGAGATTAATCTTTCATTCTCAACTGTCAGATTTCGACTTTTCCTTGAAAACGAAGCAGGTGTTCGTTTCAACAGATGAAAAGGTGGCATTTGTTTCTATACAAGAATTATTGAATTCGCGTTTGACTTACCTGCGCCGCGTGGCCGCTCGGCGAGTTCTCCGATAGCGTGTTACCGTTAGCGGGAGTCATGGACGCAGCATATTCTGCAAGGAAAAAAGAAAGAAAAACCCCCGAAATATAGACGTATAAACACACACGGGATACATCGCGAGTGCATCGTGGGGAAAATCAATAGAGCCATTTCGTACTTGTCTGATCCGATTGTTGGTTGTTATTTAACAATGCCAGTCCGTTTGACATGGTGCACTCCTCGCCGATCTCCTAGGACCGAGGAGTCGGGGGGGGGAGGGGGGGAGGGGAGGAGAAAGACCCTAGCGGGTGTACACACGGGGGTACGATCGGCGGGCAGACGGGTGTGCGTTGCGCGACGTCGTTTCGACGACCAAGGCTTCGCAGCCTCCGGTTATTCTGGCATCCCGAAAATCCGCAGCGCCATTGCTGTTTTTTTTCGCATAATCGACCTAACCTGATCCCCCAGAGAGGTGGCCCGAAGGCGATCACCTTATCGTCGTCCTCGAGAGTCGCGGCTGGCTTCGCCTTCGCCTCGCGGGCTAACCTTATAAATCGTGCGTTTTCTCTCTTTCTCTCTCTCTCTCTCTCTCTCTCAGCACGTTCCGTCTCAGGGCGAGCAAAACGAAACACGTATCTGCGCGAGTACAACGCGACGTGTGAGCCCTTGCGTTTAGCCCCTCGAAATATATATTCACTCGCATCCACCTATGTCGCTCGCATCGGTGACGTTTTTAGGGCGCTGTGAGCGGCGTCCTCGTGTGCTATGACTGGACGCTGCGTCGGAATGGGATGGAAGGTGGGGACGGGTATGGAGATATACGGATTGAGTTTCTCCCTGGAAAGATAATTCTTAAAAGATAAAGGAAATTTAGAGGAAAAAGAGAAAAGATACAAAAGATCGACAAAAAGTCATTTCGAGAAGAGATTTGAGATTTCACGCTTCGACCGTGTTCTCGATCGCGTTCCGATGTTTTTATGTGCAACATGACCAATTCTCGGAAAAACATGTGCGACTGACCATTTTCGATTTCCTTAAGTATGTTGGAAGAACAATCCGATTTCCGTTTCCGATTTCACACGAGGCTTTAGATATTTCGATTTCTACGGAGAAATAAATACAAAAGCATCCATTTGGTGAGGAGAATCGAGAGAGAGAATTTCCCGTCTTTCTCTTCCGGAACATTCAATCCGAAATTGCAATTATTCCGAAGATATTTTTGAAATTTGTATATCTTTTGTTAAAAGATTTTCTTACGCATTTGCATACGTATTGCAGTTTCTTATAACATAAATTTCAACAGCTATAAAATCCTAAATTAATAAAGTTCCGAGATTAAAATACCCAACAAAAAATTTTCCTTATATAATATAAATGTGACGTAATTACGTATAGAACATGTCCATAAACAAAAACATAATTTACATATAATTATACATAATTATATATTTTTATATGGACACATCTGATACATGACACTTCATATATACATATATCTAATTATATATGGAAAATCTTTTACCAGATACTCTCTCCTACATTCCAAGGTGGCGAAGCGAAATTCTACCTAAAGCGGAAAACTATTTCTTCTCGTCTGCCTCCTATACAGACATTGTAACGTATTAATTATCTCGCTTATTACCAAGCGGAGGATCTTTCTCTTTCTACCTACCAGCCATATCTTCGCACTTCCTCACTATAGCTTCAACATAGGCGGCGTCGCGCATCCCGCGCCGCGTGATCTCGTTGTATATGATAGCGAAGATGTCCGGATCGTCGGCAAACAGACTGTAGTTGAAACACTTGACAATCATCCTTAGGCTCATATGATTGATCAAAAATTGCAACTTCTGCAGTAGACCCCTGCGCGGTAAACTGGCCAAATTGGCTCGCCACCTGACGTTGCACACGCGGTGAAGATGAGCAGAACGCTGCGCTATCATCCGGGTTATCGTGATCACGATCTCATAGAGATCCTTCCATTGTACGTACATCTTATATCTCATAAATAAATACACACACACACATACACACACACACACGCAAGATAAATCCGCCTCTATATCGGGGCGAGGCGGAGGCGAAAAACGGAAACAAAGAAATCTCAACACACGCGGAATCCAAACGCTTCACTTTCACTGATACTTACGGATACTTAATAAATAACGCGGGTATCTCAGTATCTTACATTTCCTTTAAAAACGTTTCTCGCGCGATAACGATAACGGCAAATTGATACGATTCGGTATCATCCGCGATGTGTCCGGGATATACAAGAAAAAAAAAGGGAGGGGGGGGGAAGAAATCACATCAATTTGCCGCTATTGTTACGGCAAAACAACTCTCTATGGCTCTTAGATCGACACCGTTCACATATCTTCTCCATACGTTCATCCGCGAGCGATAATCCACGACGCGTTCCGCCCGAGGAGGGCAAATCCCGACAAATCCCGTATGCGATGTAAACATCATATATACGTATATATCCTTTATTTCTAAACATTACGCTTCAATAGCGGTCTTACCGTACGTCAGGGGTGTATATAGGTTGAGAGGAACGAATTTTTGGCGCCTATATGCTCGGCCTCGTCGCCTTCTTTGGCTCCTCATGTCGAATAGATACTATTTGGAATTTAAAAAGAAATCTCGTGACTGCATTCTCGGTATAGATCCCGATATATGAGTGGAGAGTTCCGTAGAACAAATATCCTCCTATAGGCGCAGCATCTAAGCTATTGGCTAAAAAAGAAAAGAGAAGGGGAGTTTCTTCAAAAGTGCATTTTGGGTAAAAGTATACAACAGTACAGCCGATATTCGTAGTCTTTAAGATTATTTTAAATATGGCTATCTTATTGGTTAAATATATAATTGGTTAAAAATATAATCTCAAGACAAATGTAAGTTAAATGTAGGAGTCGATTATATGAATGTCGGATTATGAAAATCTCCTTCTAGTACTCTCTACTTTAGAAATAGTTACTATATTCGAGCAAATGATTCAAACAGTTATTTTTTATGAATAAACTTTCTTGTAATTACGATTTTGAATTTTCTAGTCAATAGGAATTAATGAAATAGTAGGTTTAGGCTCCAAGTTTTATCATTTATTTTTCAAGATCACTGATATTTATTTATCTCTAGATACAAAATACAAATGGATTTTAATATTTTATTTATTTTTAGTTAAAAATAAATATCACAAAAAAAATTACACTAGATATATTTTTTTCTACTAGAGTGTATAACTATTTCAAAAGATCAATGAAAATTATCTACAAGAGATAAATCACGAATTATGAACATCCTTTAACATTCTTCAACATAAATAATGATAAAATATATAAATACAATATATGGCGAACAAGTTTTGTGCCACCATTGCTCCGTAAAAATGGCGAGGAAATGTTATCTCTTTCTCATTCTTTCATTCTCGCGTTCACGCTTCTCTCGCATTCACGCCTGCGCAATGATGTGCGAAATGTCGCACGGCATTATACTTAACGATTTCAATTTTATCTCTCTATTTATAATGAAAAAATACATATATATAATTATATAGACAAACAAAATTTTATCTTTATCTTTCTTACTCCTCTGTATCAGCTGTTTGATAATGAATTTTGATAATGAATTTTTTAAGAAATTTTAATACGTTCTAATACGTTTCTAATACAATTATAAAGAAAAAAATAAGTCTATTCCTTTTTTTCAAAAATATAATCACTAATAGGAAATCATAAACAATTTTTGCTCGTATCTCACACACACACACACACACACACACACACACACACACACATCATACACATCATATAGGATTTAAATTGTCTTAAGGGTCGGACCACTGCTCCATGACGCATAATGCATAACAAGAAAATGGACCAATTAGAGTCTTTATTTCCATTGATGTGGAAATTTTCCCATAGAAAAACCCTAGGCTTCAAATGAACATTTCTAGAATTAATAAAGCAGAAAAAAAGGAAAAATGGAACTTACTTTCCGGAAGTGAATTCCGAGTGATCTACGTATTTTTCGTTTATGCGTATTTAGCCAAATAAAAAATTCATCAAGGATATTTGTGTTACACTAAGGGCTTCTATACATAAAGCTATTCAATTAACGAAATTAAATAAAGATATTTCGACTGATGAAATATCGAATATTACATTTGCTATATTTCTTAACAGAATGTTTATTGAATTTTGTATTGATTAAAATGCTGATATCACAATTTCGCACTTCATGTATTTTCATGCGTAAGGACCTACACACTTCTGCATAACGCATAATACATAACGCATAAGAAAATGAACCAATCATAGTCCTCCATTTCTATCCCTCCCCCACAATGAAAATGAAAGATTCTGATTGGTTCATTTTCTTATACATTATGCATTATGCATTATGCAGAAATGTGCTCCTGTCCTAATAATCTTTAAAGTGCATCGATATAGGATAGTGCAGGCAACCAAATTTATTTTTTATTTTATAGAGAAATCATGGTATCACTGATATCAAAGGATATTCAAAATAATAAACACGCGACAAACACATTTTTATATTGACAATGTTATTTTTAAAAATATTTAACTTTAGATAATTTTTCACGCTTATTAACATAGACTTTTTATTATTTTTAAATTATTTTAATAGTCTTAAATATTTAAACAATTAGGCTACTCTACAGTATTAAATCCTTTTTTATTTTTATCTGCATGCTTCGTAGATAATAATATATTGTTACGAAATTATATTTTGTCCGTGTTTGTTAATGTTAAGCATGGATAATCGACATCACTGAATCGTAAATGTATATATATTTGCAAAATAACTAGATAAAAATTACAAATTAATCTTATTAAATATTATTAGCTAATTCATTATCTAAATATTCACCACGATGCAAACTATGAAACGATTTTTAATTAGTATATCTTGAATTTTCACGAATAATCCTGCCTTTCTAATATGAAATTGCTTCTAGAGAAATTCGATACAATCTAACATGTTTTATATATTCAATATTGAATATAATATATGATAATATATATGATATGTCAGAAAAAATTGTCAAATATTAGTCAGATATTACACAGATATTGTTATTTTGCATATGTATAATTCTATGTATGATACAAATGTATATGAAAACTAAATTAAACTAAAATTTTCTGAAGAAATAATTATTTAATTCTCAAAATTGACTATCAAAAAAATAGCAGGTTTTGCTAAATCACAATTATCTAAGTATTTTAAAATTTAAATAGAATCTTGGAAAGTCAAGTTTCATTTCGCAGCTATTTCACACACATTCTTATCACGTATTGAACTGATGATTTAACCACTGGAGAAGAAATCGATAAATTCACTTTACAGAAATTGATAAATCAATTTTCTTTTACTCTTATAAATATCTTGTACCTTGAAGATCCTCCGTCCTTAAGGATTGTACACATATATTTTTCAAATCATTGATGATTATTTTGCATCATCGAGGACGCAGTTTGATAATTAGAAATGTGACTTAGATTAAGAAAAGCAAAAAGGAAAAGCATAAAATAAATAAATAATGTGGCCGATGGGAGAAATAAAAATCGATTATCAAGTGTAAGTGAGTTCTTAATCATAAGCATATGATGTTTGCTACACTAAATCTACGCACGATGTTTCATGATATGTCATTACATATAAACTTGTGACGCACTCTCCTCAAGGATTTATCTTGGTTTTTTTTTTTTTTTTTTTTTTTTTCTTTCACTGTTCCCAAGAAAAGAGATTACAATAATACTTACAGCTCCTTTTCTCTTTTCTTTTTATACATATCTGTGTTTCACACACACACACATACGATTCCTACAATGACATTAAACTGATTAAAGACAGTTTGAAGACATAGTTCGGTTTTGCACTATGGTGTGTGGTTTTACGTCGCGGTGGCAGAATCATTCATATCTTCGGACGAATCGCGGAGTAAAAATTGAGAATACGTGGGGGCACTTCAATCCTTTATAAATATTAAATTTAAAGCATACTTGACATACTTAAAAAGTATCTCTATCCAGCAATCCAATGAAACTACGCTACAGCGTGTATTCACTTTGAGGGAATTCATATGTTACATATGTCAACTTAATATAAGTTACAGTCTATTCCAACTGAAGTCGATCCAGTCAAAAGTTTCTAATTGGGAAAACGTATATATCTTAAAACACTAACATGATTCAACGATCAACAACATAATTTACACGTTAAACATATGGAATAATCAATAAACGTCGCGAAAAACCGCTTCAAACCGACGTGATATGAACTAGCAACTCCGTAAGATATGCAGAAGTATATGTAAGAGTGGATTAACATTTCGTTTCTATTTTTGTGGTACTAATTAACGTAACGTCCCTGCTAACATACACGGTACATAGGTACACAATCGATATTCACCGTACATTATGTTATATGTATATATTATATATATATATATATAGTTGTGACTGTACCCTACTTGTGACAACAGTCTGACCAGACGTCCTGTCTTTTTCAGTCAAATTAAAAATAAGAATAAATAAGCTTTCAAAATATCTTAACTATAAATATTTTAGCTAATTTATATTTATTTTATATATTATATGAATAATAAAATATCTTTGAGAGCTTGATTGATCCCGTTTACTTTTAATTTAACCGGAAGAGGACGGAACGTCTGCTCAGACCTTCGACAAGTAGTGTATATAATTTATAATATACAAATACGCACACACGCGTGTACCAAGTGTATGCCTTCTTGAATCGGTCGCTACGTGCCGTAAGACATTTTATTTCAGTCTTTGTTACGTTGTATAATCTGCCTGTCCACAAAACACCAATGTGTGTGTGTGTGTGTGTGTGTGTGTGTGTGTGTGTGTGTGTGTGTGTGTGTGTGTGTGTGTGTGTGTGTGTGTGTGTGCGTGCGTGCGTGCGTGCGTGTGCGCGTGTGTGTGTGTGTGTGTGTGTGTGTGTGATGACCGATGCAAGAAGTGCCACTTACGGCCTTACGTTCTCTTCGTATTTCGTAAACCGTACTTTAAGTCGTTATTTTAATCGAGAACATGATGTGACTCTTTGCCTCCAGCGAGGGGATGAAATTTAAGTGAGACTCACAAATGATATCGCGAAGTCATTGATTTCTCTCGACTTGTTGTTACGACGATTAACGTACGCCTTGCAAAACACGTAGTAAACTCTCTCTGTTATCTCATAATGTTCGAATTAAAGGAGTAGATACATCGTATATTTTTAATTGTCTCGTGCTTCGGATAGGCAGCAAGTCTCCAATTGCAAAAGCGCGCGTGAGAGAGAAGGCGATGCTTGTATTTCCGATCCCGATAGTAAGTAAAATCGTGCCGCTACAATCTTTATATATATATATATATTTTTTTTTTTACTACTAATCTCTCTTTTCCTTTTCCTTTTTCAACAATATTATACAGAGCTGTCACAACATATACCTTATACGTACAGTAAAAGTACTTACGATAGAGCTCATTTAGATTTCTAAGAAGTTAATGCAAATAGTCGCAAATGTGAATATGTGTAAATATAACAATCAAGATCAAGATCAACAATCTGTTTGGAAACAGAAAACAAGTGTGAATAGTAGAATCTATACCTAATAACGTGTGTAGAATATTTACAGGTGACACGAATCGTCCCATTAATTTAGCTCGTGCGGTTTCTCTTTCTAAATTACCGCCGATCAGATCGATGGTTCTGTTACAACATTATACTTATACATTCGTCATCTTAGTAAATATAAACCTCGCAGGTTTTTGTATAATCAATTTTTCATTCAATTTCTGCCGATCTGCAGGCGTTTATCCTAGATGCTAGAAGTTCACGCTTTGATATTGCACGTTAAACCTTCTCAACTCGCATCATTTTAAATATGTTTATAAATGATATATTTCTTTTTTTTATGAGTGCGACATAGAGCTATTTTGCTGCAGTGCAAACACCAACTACTAGTTGAAGATCTCTCTCTAAACGCTGAAACGCATTGATATGAATCTATCACATGCACGATAAAGCAATCACGTAACATAATATGAATATGTATGGTATTTCGTAAAGATATTTTAACTCGCTTTTGCTCTCGTACAAATGTCATTAAAAATCTCAAAAGAGAATCAATTTCTAAGGGAATTTAAACGTGCTAAATTTATAAAAATTAACAACACGCTAAAACTTCTGATATCATGTGTGTCTTTTAATCTTATAAATAGAACGATATGCGCTCTCTCTCTCCTCTCTTTCGGAAATATTTGAGAAATAAATATTCGCACGGAAAGCCTCGTCTGCCTCGCGACTCGGTATGATCTTTCGACATTATTCGGAATATCTTGCCTTCTAAATACGAAAAAGTAAGATAACCGTTGGGCAGAAGTCGAATTAACGTTACGTAGGGCATCAGGAAACTTTCGATAGGCACTTTCGATTAATTGGATTTAGTTCTTACCACTAATTCCCTGATACCCTAGACTCGTGAACGTCCGTTAGAAAGTCAGAAGGAAGCAATGTACCAAAGAGAAATAACAAAATCGTAGGAACGAGCAAGTCAAGAGACGGCGATAAGACGGCTGTCGTCGGATTTCACAGATCTACCGAATGGAGCCTCGTAAGCATTGGTTCACTCCTCTTTCCTTCCGCTTGTCCACAGATATTTTATCACATTCGTATCTCGATATATACCGTACAACGGTGACATAACTGCAACACGCACGTACGCGTGTACGCATATTTCCACGTGTAGGCACGCGCATATACATAATAATACACGTCATTTCTGGTGAGATTCGAACTTAATTTTTTTTATTATAGTTTTATTATAGTAGAATATATATTTCTAGTTTATAGTTCAAAGTATAAATAACCATTTACATTAGACACGACTAAAAGTCATGAATTATCAATATCTTATCTTCATTTAAATTAGAATATATAATATAATAAAGTATATATATATATATATATATATATATATATATATTATATATTAACAAATATATTAAAATTTAAATAATCGATGTAAATAAAAAATTATAAAATATAAAATTAAATCTAAAAAAATTTACCTATATCTATATGAAATTAAATTATTTATGGGATTATAAATATTAGTTTCACGTGTGTATGCGCGAATGTTTCGCACGTGGATTCACGTGTACGTGCGTGGGCCATATCTGTACGGGTAATTATATTTACGGGTTATTATCTGTTCAGTAATGTCTTCTCAAGCGTTCACATTTCAGTACGTCGGTCGTAAGGAACGCGTCGACAGATCGAGTCGTTACCAGTCGTAGTCGTGTTGATGAAAGGGATTGGTGCATGGTTGTTGGGCGTGTAGTTGGATAGTTGGTTTTACGACATCATATTCTCTACCCACCACTTCACTGTAGATCTATCAAACAGGAAAGTATATATCATCAATTTTCTATGTGTCAACATATGTCATTTTTGAATTATATTAATTTGTTCTCGTGGCAAAGTATAGATAGGATTTCTCGTTCAGTGAGTGTAGTTTCTTGCGGGCAATAAAGTCGAAAGTGTCTTCTCCCTTTTGTCTTTTTTTTTTTTTTTCTCTCTTTTAGAGACAAACATTGCGTTTTCGTCTTTTTTTTTTTCTCTTTTTATAGAAATATTGCGTCCTTTCTTGTGCCGGACGTTTTAATGAGAATGGTTTTACTGAACCTGGAAGCTCCTACGAATATACTCGTCCTCCCCCTTGCCAGTCATACCGTAATTATATCCACCTTCGCCGCCACCTCCGCCGTTTAAGAATGGATTTGTTAGGTTGCCTGGGCCTACGAATGAAAAATTAGAAAACTCAGACGGGGATAAAACGACACAGAAGGAGTCAAGGTTTTAAATAATCGCAGTCTAAAAATAACGATATCAGATATCACCCAATCTTGTTTGTAAATCTTTGCCTTGGAATAATTTCTCACCTCCGTTAGTACCGGGTACCGCGAGATTTCCACCAGCGGTCTGATACGTCGCGCCGTAGCCAGCATCTTGATTAGCCAGTTCGTGCAGGCGGGTCGAACTGAGAGCACGCGGTATGGCGTTGCTTGGTACACCATGCGGCGCCAAGTGGGTAGCCTCGGCTACTTGACGCGGATCTTCCGTCTGCGGCAGTTCGGATACGAAGCCAGTATCCTTTCTGTAGAAATTGATGAAGACGAAGATCGCCAGGACGACGATGCAAATGAGACCGTACGCTCGGAAAGTCGCGGTCGTACCTGTACGTTGAGAGTATTTCATTATCGTCCGTTTGGTAAATATAAATTTAATAAATTCGCAGGTTTATAGTAGTCAGGAGCCTACCGTAAGCCGCGACGAACATGCCACCGATCACCGCACCGCAACCTCGTCCAAGCCCATGATGAAGTCCCTGAAGAACACCCTGCGCGCTCGAACGCAGCTGCGACGGGGTATTATGAGCGATATAACTGCAGCATGCCGCCCATACTGCCGCGTGCGTAATACCCTGAATGAACTCGAAGGGCAATACCCACCATGGATTTTTTAGCCATGATATGTAGAGGAATCGGAGTACATTTCCGCCCAGACCGAGACACAATACCTGAAACGTGCGTCATAATTAATAACAGAACGCGAAGAGTTTGTTTACGCTAATATTTGTCTCCTAGTTTATCTTTTACCTAAAAGCAGTAAGTAATTTTGATCTAGTTACCGTTACGATATTGTTAAAAAAAAAAAAAAAAATATATAAAAGGACTGTTGCAAATAATGTTACTGGTATACAACTTTACGATTGAAATTTAATCAATCACGAAGCAGCCCCCCCGAAACGCTTTTTGAAACGAATTAATCTCGTATGATTCTTTACCTTAACGTGCCCGATCTGCCGAATAAGTTTGAAGCTGAAGAAATACGCGAAGATCTCGGAAATATGATTGATCACAGACGCAACGCCGAAGAGGGTCGGTGAACCACCGTAATCCTGAAGGTGCCAGAATAGGAAAGTAAAGATTAATCCGATGCCAAATCCCATGAACCACGCGACGAAGAGAAATGACGCGCATTTTACGTCCTTGAATTGCTTTAGCACCGTCACCCACTCCGGTATTTCTTTCATCGTTTGAGCGAACATCTTGGTCTAAAATCCAAAGTTATTAGAATCCAATTAATAACTATTATATAAACATAATAAGAATGTTTTACTTATATCTTGATAAGAAATAGATATAGACCTTTCCTTCGGGAGGCTGAGGTTTAGGATCTATAGCAGCGGAAGAATCTTGCAACCCAGGCAGATTAAGTTGCTGGGATAATTGACTCTGGAGTTGTTCTTCCCGGGTTGGTTCGGTTGGTTTCACCACTTCCTGTGTATAAAATATAATTAATGAAATTTCAATAAATCTCATAAGTAGCTGGTTCAAAATTTATTTCTCCCTATAGTTATTCGCTCATAATTTCTAAAAGAAGGAGAAAAAGAGAAGAAGAAAAAAAAAAGTGAAATATTTATGCGTTAAAAAACGTTTTAATTCCATCGATTCTTTTATATAATTTTGAGGCAGCAATTTTATTATAATATAAATATATATATTTAGAGATATATCTATTAGACTTACCGGCTCAGCGGGAACAATGTCATATTTGAAATTAATTTGCGTTGCTGTTATTAACGCGGCACCCATCAAAACGCTAAATATTGCAAAACAAATCGTGTAGTTTTTCTCTCTTTCGTCAGGTTTACAAGGATGATCCGGAAACGCGGTGCTATGATCGAGAGCGATTCCGACGAAGAACATGGCCAAACCCCATCCAAGACTTCCAAACATACGTTGATGACCATACCTGATGATCAAAATTTATTAATCTTGCAATTATCGTAAACGCAAAAGTTTTAATTAACATGAATATTAATTCCTTCGATTTATTATAAAAAAAATAAAATTTATTATTCTTCAAGAGTACACTGATGTATATTACCTATCGGCGTCTTCCCCAAGTAAAGTAATAACAGCTGAATCAGCTAACGTTATGGCAGGTGCCGAAAAAAATTCACCAACTACCACCAACAATAGCAGGAGGAAAAATGTTTTTTGGATATCCTAAAATCACATTTAATTGATAAATTATTATTATTTTTTCGTTTTAAAATTTTTTTATAAATAATTTCACTAAAAATTTCCCTAATTATTTATTTACAGATATAAATGTTTAAAATTACACCAAAATCAAGCTGAACCTTGTGACTTACCGGTAATCTGTAAACTATGGAACTAAAAAGCGGCTTCACCCATTCCTTATTTTCTCTTTCGTTATAATTCGTGGCATAAGTAACCGATAAGGGAGATAATTGATTAAGTCCAAAGGAGCCGTGAAATGTTCGTATGCTCCTGCGATTCCTCACCAACGACATATCAATATTTCTTTCGTATTCGTCTTCATCGTCGATCATGTCATCTTTTTCCAAAAGTGTCAGCTTTTTTTCTATATTTCGTTTCACCATTATTTTTTCCGGTGGTGGTTTTACACGCGTTTTGGTGCGAACGTAAGCCTTCTTTGGGACTGTTCTTTCGCCTGCTGGTTCATTCTATGAAATAAATACATTTTATTAATATATATATATATATATAATTACATAATTTTTTATTTTGTATTATTAACAAAGAACATCGAAAAATTGTTAAAATCGTTCGATCAAACTCTTTAATTCAAAACTGATTTATTTATATATAACTATATATATATATATATATATATATATAGAATATTGTAATTGTGGAAATATTATTATGCACACATATTATATACATAGCATAAAAAAAGGACAAGTGCCTTCATGAAGCGTTTGTACTCATCCACATCGGCCGGACGATTTTTCTTTTGCAACGCTTCGAAATTAATCGATCTTGCATTCGCGTCATCGGCGTTGCCTCCGGTCCTCATCTTGTCAGGATCTTCGTCGTCGCTCCTATCCATGTCGGACGTTTGTCTTCTAACTCTATTGTTTTTCAAATCGTATATAGCGGAGCCGTCGTTGTCGAAATCCCCAACTCCGTTTCTCTCGATATCGTAGGGTATCTCGAACGCACCGAATTTCCTCGGCTTCTTTGTGTAGTCGAATAATATCTCGTTATCGTCCGTGTTACGTCGTAATCTTTCGAAGACAACATTGGACGCGACCTCGAGATACTCCTCTCTATTCTCGGGATAATACAATTCATGCAGGTCGGTCGATCTCTTAATTCTTTGTTCCCTGTTGGACGCCTCCAGATAAGGAGTGTCGTTTATTCTAATCATACAAGAGGTGGGTGGAGGCTGAATGAAGCCCAGGGGTAGGGTGAAAATGATCCAGCAGGAGAGGGAAGCTAGTAGAAGGAGTTTGCCTTTTTGCCATCTGCGGATAGAAAGATACATATGAAAAATCATTTACAGTTTTATTCTCTCAGTTGAATATTTTTGAGAGAATGGGGGAGGGAAGAAAATGCCAGTTACTGTTCAATTTGTTTGCCGCTCACAATATTAATTTTTTTCGCATGTCTCTAGTCTTATTGCGTATTGAATAACAGAGTGATAAGAGTACTTGCTTGACAAGCGGAAACTCTCCCGGATTTGATAAATTTTTGTTTATCGTTATAGAGAAAGACCTAGATTCTACAAATATTGTTTTTCTATGTCACAGCCCTAATTTTCTCCATTTATTTGAATAATTGATATCTTCCTTTATTCTTCAATTTATCTTAGACGATTGAAAAAAATTGTTTCAATTTTCAGCAGGTGTCGCTGATTTTATTAAAACTTGATGACGCTGTTAAATATATATACACATATATATATATATATATTTATTTTGCATTGCTAAGAAGATAGCACCAGCTATCATTAAATGAAATTACTTTACCTCGAGCGAGATATTGAAAATGAAGTGATTTTTAAGAATAAATATAAATAAGTTTTCATAAAAATATTTAACGCGTTTAATTGACGAAAATAAAAATTGTGAACATATTTTATTTTATTTTCTTGACCTATCATTTTATAATTATTTTAATCGCAAAATAAAAAATATATAAGGTTATTATGTACGCATAAAGAGTGAACTCTCGGAGAGCAAAGATCGCGTGCGACAAACATTATTTGCGAATTCCAAATTCTTCAAAAATGACGACCCCGATTCGATAACTTCTTCGCTCGCCTTTATCTTCAATTTCAGTTGCGCTATCGTAAAGCGATCTCAACTACACTGTTATGTTTTCTGCGAGACCATATGGTGCTGTAATCTCGCGACCATGCCAGACCTCGGGATAGCGTATCGCGTACCACGAGGAAACGAAACGTGGTCTCACCTGTCGGCGAGGGAGCCCCAGAAAGGGGCGCTCAGGAACTCGATGAACGGCCTGAGACCGATGAGAAGGCCGCATTGTCCCGCATTCATTCCCATTTGCTTGAAGTACACCCCCATAAGCGGAAAGAGGGAGCCGAAGGCCGAGTAGAAGAAGAAGTAGAAGGTCTTTACGGTGAGGAGCTCCTGATCGACGGAGCCGAAGAGGTACTCCAGGATGTCGCTCTTACCGCGAATCTTGTGCGTGGCCTCCTTCGGTTGGGGATACATGCTGGGGTCGACCTCACCCTCGGCCTGGGGGTCCACGAGCGGCCTGGCGCCCGGCACCTGGGGTAGGACTCTGCTCGACGGCTGCCCATCGCCCGGCATACCATAGTCGTAATCCTCGTGTCCATAGTTCTGCATTCTGCTTCCCGACTCGCTCTGCCGCGAAACACCAGAAACGCTCGGGCAACGGAGCGTATTTCCCCAACCACCGGACGGAGCGCGCGATACCCCCCTTACATTCGCTCACCGGACGGGAACCGCGCCGCGGGCTTCCGTTCCACCGAGGCAGCCGAGGTTTCCACCCTTTTCGCCAAAAACTCCTCTCCCTCGAGAATTGGACTCTCCGATTATATCGGCTGTCAAACCCGGTGCCTCGGTGCCTTCGCGGTCGAATCGATGTCGGGCTGTATGGGGCAGCTTTGCTTCCAAAATCAATAAACACCCTACTGCGCCGGCGTAACTTTCACCCCTCTCACTACCCCCTGCCGCGACGCGATATTGTCTCAATGCCATATCGACGTAGTTAGTTTAGTCTTTCGGCAGATACTATTTTTGCTTTTCCTCCAGTTTTCGTTTCCCCGCGATCTATCGTCCCTTTCTCTCTCCCTTCGAAGAGTAGAAGTATACAATACCTACCAAATTCGATTGCATCTTCGATCATTTACGAAACAGCAGTTCGAAACTCTATACAGGATAAATTGCAGGATAAATTCTAAAGATCATCCGATCAACTCGAATTAATCTTTACATAGTGAAAATGTCGAGAAAAATCATCATTGTTACAAATTTTTAATATCAGCTTGGTAGAAATTAAATTTCTATCTCAATCAAGATCATTTGAAGGAAAATATTTTTAAAAAACATTCTTTGTTTTTCTAAAATAAAGTTCCTTCCATTTTCCTTCTTTATCAATTGTAATTGATAATTATTAATCTCGTTGTTGAAAAAAATGATTTTAAGTGCATCAAGAGATCTGCTATTCTAAAATTAGCGTATTACTTTATAGTTTCTTTAAATTATAGAATTATAGTGGGTGAGTGAGGGACAAGACTGAAAACGTCGATGTTTATGAAAAGAAAATAAATAGTAATCGCTTTATTGCGTCGTCATATCACGTTATAAATATGCATTTTAAGATTAAATAATTAATAACTTCTTATGTACAGTGGTGCCTTATATAACAAATGGTCTTCGCGCTGCGTCACGCAGAGCTTTTTCGGATTTAAATAACTTTCGGTATCAGGTCCATGTGTGATTGCGCAGGGCATACGGAAGAAGCTGCGGTCGACGATCGTGCGGGTTTGGGTGGTCCTTGAAACATGCAGGTTTTTGCTGTCTTTAAGAGACGGCCGTTGTTCGCAGTTCGCCAATAAACCGTGCGAACCGCCTGCTTTCCAGCGACGTAGCTAACGGCACCGCCAACCAGCATCTGCAAATAAATCGTCCAGTTAAATATATTAAATATATTTCGTAATATAAAGGAGATATTTATATGTTTATGTAATGAGAACTGCTTCAAAGAAAGAACGTTTGTGAAAAGAAAAATAAGTAATAATTCCTCGTTGAAATGATTCTTCCCCCCCCCCCGTTTTCTGTATGAGCACAGTGTTCAAAAAATATTGAGTCACTTCGAATGTACGATGAAAATCTCGAATTACTTATGCAATATTTTTTAAAAATTTTAGATACTTTAAAAGTCTTGAATGTGTTAATCTTAAGGATTTTAAATATTTCGGAAATATATTTCTTCCTTTACGATGCTATTATTTTATTCCATTTTCTATAGAACATAGATGGTTTTATTTTTTTTTTGTTTTAGATATTCCAAATTCTGGGAGCATTCAAGTTCTTTAAAAGTGTGTTGAAATTTGGCGTTCAAAATTTTCCAAATTTTTCAGAGACTTTTCAAAGTAATTCGAATTTTCATACGACGTTTCAAATTGTTTCAAAACTTTTGCAAGGAAAATTCAAACGAATCTTATTTAAAAAAAAAAAACAGAGATATTTCTTTGTTCTTAATCAAATAATATGAAAAAAAAAGACTCAACGTTTCCTTGTAAGACATTAAAAACAATTAATAGAAATCTTGTCTTTTAAACACGATACGTGATGATATTAGAAAGCATACGTTTCTTTTATTTAACAAAATATTTAATTTGTTATTGCGTTTGCGTCTCTACGTAGACTTGTTGAAAGCTCGAAAAATCAACAATGATGGGGGAAAGACTCACTTTGAATTGATGCGATTCGATGTGTACTGCGAGGACTGATTAGGTATCGGTTGCAGGGCAACCTCTGATGACTTCTCCTTCTCGGTACGATACAAAGAGCTGCCGCTGTGTCTGCCTCTTGTATCTGATTTGGTCGCTCAGAGGTGTGAGACCAGTACTAATGCTCGTTCGTGCACCGCGCTGTATTTTATATACGACAAATACAACGTCACCCGCCGTCGAGATAAGGAGGACTCACGCGTCATTCACGACAATTACTGTCGAGGGGGGGAGGGAGAGGGGGGGGGGAGAGGATTTTTGTCCCCCTACGGCGGACAAGGGGAGGGTTGTGCGATAATTGCGACGCGCGTGTGTCTCGAGAGTCTTATTTGGCCGTTATCGGGCCTCTTAAGCCGAATTGATAAACCCCACGGCGGTCGCTGACGCATATTCGCGGGCAAAGAGCCGGAACGGAAATGTGGACTATGCACGTCGACATGTATCGAGTGTGCTCGCGCGATCGACGGAATTGACGTCCAACCGGCTGCCGCGCCGCGCGGTTTGACGTAAAATCTCCGCGGGTGATAAAAAAACACCCGCGAAATAAACGCGGCTGATGCAGCGCGGTTGTTGCAACAATAAACAAACCAGCGCGTCTTCCCGGCGGCTCTCGTATCGCATCCACGCATCGGTCGTCGACTTATCGCCGTTAAGTGGTACGCAGCACGCAGCGCAGTAATTAAAGAATAATTAACGGCGAACGAGCGAGAAATGAGTTTCACCTCTTTTCTTCCTTGCGCACGCATTTAATTAAAAATATAGAAAATTAATGCCGCGATGTAAACGGGCGAGAGGACTACTACGCCCGGTACTGCGGCCGGTAATCATGTAATTCGTTAGTCGGGCGACCGGTAGAAAGTGATTATTAAAATTATATAATATACAATCGAGTTGCTCCTATCGATAGATCGGGTGTGCGAGATACAGGCCAGTTTCCCACTTGTAGTGCGGTCATATTTTTCGCGTATCATTCAGATAATCGGCTTTTTGGCGACGTTAAGTAATATCCGGCTCCAGAAGTACGACCAATAGTAGGGAAAACGTTCCACCGGTGTTCATTAAAGAACGAACGAGTCAAGTGGATGCGACTTTATCAGCGTCTAAAAATATAAAGCGAGCTCGATAACAAACCGGTATCTTTTTACAATCGCGTTAAAGCGTCTGCAGATACTGCACTCTCAATCATGCCATCTCATCATAGATCTAATATTTAGTTACGGCGTCATTAAAAGGGACTGTAATTTCATTAATGAAATTAAGAGGAGCCTTCGAAGTTCTTCCAGAATCTTGGACCATTCGGACTTCACTTTCAAAAAGTTTCTGCAAAAAAAAAAAAAAAATCAGCTATCGCGCGCGCGATAGCTGATTTTTTTTTTATCTCTTCTAAGCGATCTAAGTCCAATTTAATGCTACTTCGTGGTAATTCGATCGTGTCAATATCAATTATTTTTTATCATTTGTCTGGTATTTTATTGCAAAATTATGCATCGTGAAGTCAGACGTGTACGTAATGTACGTCGAAATAGATATACAGCCGAGAGGAGAAAATAGATGACATAATCGTACGCTCTGATTTTCTGAAATATCGTTGCAATACAAATTTTAATTTGACATTTGATCACGAGCTTGCGATATATAGCAACCGGTGTTTACGTCAAGTAATAATTCTGATGATAAGAACAAAAATCCGCGATTAAAGAGACGCTCTCTGCCTCCACCCCCCCCCCCCCGTGTCTTGGAAATATTGAGAAAAGGTATCTTATCGATGTTTCGTTAAAAAAATTTCCTTCATTATGCAGTAAAGATTTGGGCCAACACGCCACTCACGCATGGAGATGATATTCAGATACGCAGAAATGAGATTACGCCGTCGGAAATTTTCTATACATGTCGTTGTTAATTGTTATGACTGTGTGTTAGACACGAGACAGCCCCTGTCATGAGATATGAAAAAAAAAATCTTGTGACGTGCGGAAAACAAGGAGTGCACAGCTGGGACTCACGTGACACTCTCGTGCCGTTGTAAATAAGTGACACTAGTACGTCGAGTGATCATATACGATTATTAATTCCGATAAGAAACCCCTGCGTCGTGCGGTGGAATCCGATAAAAAATCCGAGAGAGAGAGAAAGAGAGAGAGAGAGACAGAGAGAGAAAAAAAATCAGCTTCGTAGAACTTCCGATATATAAAGCCATTCCTTGAAAGAAGTCTTTTCAGAAGGATTTTACGCAATGTAGTTAAATAATTTTTAATTAATTTAATTAATTTTGCTCTATTAGTTAATTTGCAACTTATATTTAATAATATATCTACAAATTAATAAATTACAGATATATAAATATATATGTGTAATTTATTAATTTATAATAAACTTAATTGCAGTAAAGATATTTTATTTTGTATTATTTTCGAAAGATTTTTTTATTGAATTTATTATCAAGTTCGATATTATTAATGATACACTTGGAAAAATATTCCAAGCCGTGTTTAATGAGTAAAGAATTATCGGATGTTCAACTCAATGATGTTCCTATTTGGCAACGTTAGATTATGGCTTTAATATCTTGGATAAACACATTAAACATTAGCTCGTGTATCTTATGTGTATTTTGAAATATTCAGAAAACATGACAATATCCAATATATATAAAACCATTTTTTTAACGATTTAATTTATCTTATGACTGAACTCGATATCTGTGTTTACAAAAATTCAAACGCGATACTTCCTAGACATGGGATCTGTTCTTTATTTACGGAGGTTAAAAATTGACCTTATTTAATGTTATGAAAAAAAAATCCAAAATATACTTTCTAAAGAAAAAGATGGAAAGAAAAAAGAAACTTGACGAAGTATTTGTTTGGAAACGCTTCAATCGA
Source organism: Pogonomyrmex barbatus (assembly GCF_055798465.1). Lineage (NCBI taxonomy): Eukaryota > Metazoa > Arthropoda > Insecta > Hymenoptera > Formicidae > Pogonomyrmex > Pogonomyrmex barbatus. The sequence goes on along the minus strand of NW_028297113.1, from coordinate 6,435,569 downwards.
GAAGAGTCTTAATAGAAGAGCATTAAGAGATACACATCTCATTTCGAATAAGGATAGACCGTGATACGATCTCGAAGATAGCATTTGACTATGTGACTATTATCTTACAACTTGATATATATCTTTGCTGGGGGCAAGATTTTCTACTTATCATTCGATGCATTATCGATTTTAAGTGTGGGAAGTCCCTACCACTTCAAGTTAGGAAGATTACGAAGTTCAAGTAGTTCAAGTAGTTAATACAGACAATTTATAATTATTATCGGAATATTTTTGGAGATATCGTACATATTTTTCTGATTTAAAATTTTTAGTTAAAGTTAAGAATATATTCAAGCCAATATATTTTCAAGATATAAAACAATACAAAACAAATTAAAAATTAAATAGATAAATCGTGCTATTTTTAATATGTACACATGTACATATATACCTGCAATTTTTCTGCAGCATTTCAACACTTATATGGAACAATAGCAACACCAGAGACCTGAACACGAATTTTATTTGCATTTAATATAGATCACAGAGGATTAATATTTCAAAACTAATTTCAAACATGTGAGTAATCTTCACATTATTATCGATTCTTTTAATATCGATTTTTCACTCTGATTCAATGTATAATCGACCTTTTAAATTAATTCTTAACTTAGATTAAAGAGGCACACTATGTATATATGAATATTTCTTTTCAGCATACACTTCACATCCAAATTTGTGACAACAAAAATATAACTTACTACATATTTATGTTTATATAAAATTTACAATTATATATATTCACCAAAATAGTGATATATTTAAAAGTACAATGCTCCCTGCATTATCTTTTAGTGCTATAATCATAATTTGATATTGTTTTTGCTTCAAAGTTTTCTCAAATCTTTTCAAAGTGTATTAAGATATAGAAAACTTGGGTTTTATGAAGATGTAAAATCGAAAAGTGGCATTTCAAGAGGTGTTAAAGGAGGTAGAGGATCAAGACACAAAGGATGTTCTTCTGATCTGATATCATTGTTAGAATTGGCAGAGACAGCATATAGACGCTCAGTTAATTGGCGTACCTCTTCTTCTTTTGCTTCTAATTGGCTAAGTAAACTTCCTACTAGAGATCGTAATTGGCTGTTAACAGTTCTCAGCTCTTCTAAAACAGTGCCAGTGTCTTTTGGATGTTTGAAACTTTTTTCTTCAGTACTAGGTACTTTGATTTCTATTAAACTCAGAAGACTATCCTGTTCGTCAATAGTTTTGTATATAGCTTGACGTAAAGAACCATCAAACTTGTTGATTCTTATATCTGTACAATTGTCTTTTTCGCTGTATCTAGCTGCATGTTTATTTAGAAGATCTTTCTGATGATTCTCTAATGTCGTTTTATATTCCTCATATTGTGCTTGTTTCATTCTAGGGTCAAATAAAATTTCTAACTATGAAATGCCATATATATATATATATATATGACTGTATTATAAGATAAATAATTTTCAAAGTTTAAGTATTCTATAAACAATATATACCTGACAACAGCTGCTTGTCTCTTGTGATAATCTCGTTGTAGATTGAGGGACTCCAGTGTGACAAGCGAATGAATTGGTGTCAGAAACTTTGACGAGTCTTGAGAAGATAAGGTGGATGCATGTACATGGATAAGACTGGATTCAAGTTGTTCATGAGCTTTTGCTAAAAGATCAGCGACAGTTTCGTGACATTCGGCTGCTTCCTCGAACTTTCCCTCTCGCAGTAATGCTTCCGCTCTCCTCTGCTTTTCATGTGCCTTAAATCGAAATCATTAATTATGAATCGATCTCGATGAGCAATAAATAAAATATGTGGGAATAATTATTGAAATAATCGTTCAACATTATGTGTATTAATGTTATGTTAATATTTATTTCATTTTTAACTCAAACAACATATTAATAATTCTCTTAAAGAACGGATCATGAATAATTATCATTTTTCACTTGATTCATACACTATAATAATTTATATAAGATACAAAAACATATTGTTTATTCAAAAAGACAAACTCACCAAATTCAAGGCGGACTTTTCCATCACTAATCATCAAGAAGCCATGACAAAGAATGTCCCCAGATCATATTTGAATGAAAGACCATAACATAAAAATCCTATAAAGGGAGAGTTGCTGATTCATCACGTGATGTACCAAAAGATTCTGATTGGCTGGAGAAACACGGTATGAATATCCACGAATCAGAAGCATTGAAACAGATCATGTGATCACGTTCCTTTTTCCACGGCTATAGAAATATAGAGATGAGGCATAAAATGAGAAAACTAATATGTTGAGGGTGATGAGGGTGACAAACCATTAAAATCAGTTATGTATTTATTGGTTGTTATTCTGGTTATATGTGTCGTAGCATACGCACACAGTATATACAATAGCGCAACTCTCCCGATTTTAGCGTGTACAAAATTGAACTGCACATGCGCAAGCTAAGTAGATAACCAATCACGTAACTAATTTTCTGTCACATTTCTTCTCGGGTTTTTTTATTGCGTTCTCTGTCATTTAAATGTCCAACATACTAGCGGGAACAAACGTCTGACATATAAAGTGAAATCATAAAGAGTTTATTCTGTTAGGACGTGTTAAAGAAAATAAGTAGGAGTGTTCAGTATTGAGTAAATATTGAATATTGATTAATGAATAGTTCAGTGTTCAGTGAATAGTGATTAATGAGAGAAAATAAAACTAAGAACGAAGAGTTATTTTCTCTTTGAAGAATAGTTGATCTCTATAAAGATTTATATAGATTAATTATTCTCCATTTTTTTTTATTATAAGATTTTTTATTATTAGATTTCTTTATTATAAATTTAGAATATTGAAAATTTAAAAAAACATTATTTCCTTTGAAAATTATTATTTGTTCTTATTCTAAAAGTAAATTAGACATTATATTTAACATAATTGTAATTGCATATATATATAAGTATATTTATAATGCTTTTAAAATAAATTGTTTTTTCTTTACAAAAATATTTTTCTACTATTATATACCTACATTTCTATTTATTCATTAAATTTTGTATAATTTTTAAATTTTATAAATAATTGTATTTTTTAAATCTTATAAATTTAAGAAATATCTATTTACATTTATATTTTTATTTTAAAGTAATAATATTAATTAAATATATATGTTTATTTTATATACTGTTTCCTTATATTGAATATTTTTTTCATATTTTATGCAATTTTTTATCAAAGTTAATAATATAATATAGTTTTTCTTTTTATTAATCAATATTTATATATTTTTATATTTATATATATTTTTAAATTATTTTATATATTTTTTAAATTATTTATTATTTTATGTATTTTTAAAATTATTTTTTTACTTTTATATTTTATATTTGATATTTATATTTTATATTGTCTATAGAGTATTTTTCATTATTACCTACGTATTTATATCATATTTATATTATTTTTATTTAATTTATATCTTAAATATGATGCTAGCATATAAATAATAAGTTAGAAAAAGAGAGGAAGTAGTATATATATATATATATATATATACATATATATATATATATATATATATATATATATATATATATATATATATACATTCAATATACTTAAAACGAAATAGATATACGTTTAAAACTTGATGAAAGCGAGATAGAACATTTTAGTGCAGTCTAGTACAAGACCGAAGAACAGATTGGTTATTTACCTCGCGCATGTGCAGTTCAATTTTGTACACGCTACATCAAAAGTGCCGACAGGGAGTTGCGCTACTGTAGCATATGTCAGTATGTTGTGTAAAATTTATCAAGAAGTAATTATATGGCAAATAATATAAAATATTACATTAAATAAATACATGAAATAAATTACTTATATGATTTTATACATAAACATAATCTATTATTTTAAAAAGTATACATTTGTAAACTTGTATACCTTATATAAATTATATTCATGCTTTATATGTATAATTATAAATAAAAAATAATGTAATATTAGTTTATTAATTTATTATTATTCCGATTTTTCTTAGACAAATATATAGATTTACATTTATTGCTTACACTTATTTTTATTCTGTTTCATGCATTTCGATTGTAGAAACAGAATATTGTGGACATAACACGGAGAAACGCATAACTATTTTATCTTCCGAGTAGTAAACAGACTACGTAGTTCAATGTCTACGTAAACGTAATGTGGCGCATCATCTAGCAGTCTACTAAACATGGCGGTTTCAAGCTTTTCTTTGATGCAAACCATTCTGCACGGTTACGCCATCTTATTGATAAAATTGCAATATTTTGAATGAAGTATAACTGGTTTTAACAATTCCTTCTTTATCTTTGTTTTTGTCAAACGAATTATATAATTTCAATTATTACTTCTGCAAATTTATGTGTGGAAATTACGTGGGATAAATTAATCTCAAGGATCTTAATTTCAATTGTATAATTTTTAATAAATTTGAAATTTTTTCAATTTTTTCTTAGAAATAATGTTGATTATTAATCACTTTTTGAGTTATAAATAATCGAAGAAAAAGAACCTACCACAAGCAATTTGTAATTTACACCAGATATAGATAGAATTTCTAAATAAAAAATTCTAAATGGTATTTTATATAATGTATGTGTCTTTAAAAATTAAATAAAAAAAAATCTATTAAACTTTATTTAAATTATTAAATTATTAAATTAAGGACTGCTAATTGTAAAAATAAAAAGATTCCGTACATGCAAAAAAGATGTGCATATTTTTTTAATATATATATATACTACTTTTGACCTTTATAATAGGCAATCATATATAAATAATTATCAATTATATAATAATTACTAAATTTATTATATCGTATATATTATATATTACTTCACGATATGTATTGTATATCAAGTTATTTATATATAATTTTTAATACTGCACGTACGTTGCCGTTAAAATAATCATCAACAGCGAATCGGGACCTTTCCGAAAGAAAACGAGCTTTCATATAAAAAAAAGATTATCAGATATTCGCGTTCCGTCCCTAGCAAGTCGCCGCGCGTGCGCACGCGAGCGCTTGTTCTAGTGAATGGGCACGGCCCGTGAACCAAGAGTCAGCGGTATGAATGAAATAGTAAATATAATTGACAGAAGGGCAGGCGCGCGCGGCGGGCGCGTGTGTTGTGTGGGCAGGCCGGTCGAGGCAGCGTTCAGTCAGACTACAGACTGAGGCAGAAAACAGGCGGAACGGGGCGCAGGACGGGAACGGAGCGATATGCATGCGGCGTGGCATAGCATGGCATGGCGTGGCACGGCGCGGCGCGGCGTGGCGCGACGCGACGTCGCGCCGTGCAGCGCGGCGCAACGCGCGCGAACGTAGGATCGAGGTCATCACCTCTCTACCATTTGAGGATAAGCGCGATATCCTTTGCTTCTTTCGTCATATCATTGGTTCCGCCGATCCGCCGGCCCATTAATCCCCGGCTCGTTTCTCAATCCAGCCGCCTTCTCGGGGGACCGTTCGCCCCGCGCCGGGAAAGGTGGACGAGGTGGCGCGCGATAGAAGGGACTCGAAATTCGATTCGAAAAATCGGCGAAAACGTCAAGAGCGTATATGGTCCTCCCCACCTCCCTCTTCCGCTCTCGCGGTCCGTACCAAGATCGTATTTCGGAATAACGCATCACGGTAATTTACCATATAATCATCTCGTTTAGTTAAAAAAAACATCCCCTTCCGTCTCTTCTCCTCTCCCCTCCCCCTCTTCAATCTTCCCCTCCTCAAGAATTTATCATATATTATATTCTCGATGCTAAGATATCACGCGTTTGTCCCGTAAAGATCCGCTTGTGTATAGTCGATGTATCGGCAGAAGAACGTCGAAGAATATGGCGAGTTCTTGACCGGTCTGCCTTCTCCCTCTCTTCACTTCCCCTCTCTCGCGGAGCCGTCGAGTGACGACCAAAGACGGTAGGAAGGTACGGTTTCCGGTCGCCCACGCGACAATCTAGTCGGGGCTCTCTCCTTCTCTCTCTCCTTTTCTCTCATCGGCTCTGGCGTCGTTGTGAAAATCCTCTCGATTCAGGTGTATAGATAGAGCGCTTAGGAGCGGTAAGTCTGGCGCAACAACCCGCTACCGTAGTGGGGCGCGATGGGGGTCTAATATTTGCGTATCTCCGCCGTGCGACGCACCCGTCCTGTCCCGTCGCACGGTGTGAAATTTGTCTACTCCGAGGAGGGCAAATTTACCTGGCCGCGCATAAACCCAGACAAAATATTTAATTTCGTATAATAACTTTACGATTATGTACCTTTTACACACGTGATTCGAGTTCCTTCATTTCTTCCATTTTACTCCCATACATAGATGCTTCGTGTCTCCTGATCTCGTGCACGTAAATGAGAAATAAAGAAATCACAGATTCGGCGAATTTTATTTTAAGAAATAAAAAAATTAATTTAAAAAAAGACTTGTAATGAAAGAATTGTTTGACTTAGAGATTCTAACAGGTAAATTATGTCGCTATGAAACGAAGCGAAGTGCAATCAAACTTCTTTAATTTCAATATTATTGCCATGGAGCAAACTTTCTATTCTCTCTATTAATGTTCTAATGATTTAACAATCTCGTGTATATTAAATCAGTAACTTTTTACTTTGAGAGATATTCGCGAGTATGCTTTACTCGATTTCCCGATACCTCGACGAAGTGGCCGTCATGAAGGCACGTGGGCGACCGGAAACCATCCCTCCCACATTCGCGTGCCCTACCTCCTCAAAGGGAGTGTTAAAGAGAAAGAGATTCATGAAGCGCGAGGAAGGTTGGGAGAGGAGGAGAAAATTATGAAGATTCGCGTGGATCTAGAAATGGACACGTGGAATCGTAAGTTTAGCGTTTCGCGAGAATCACAAGAACGAGGTAAGAACGGGAGTAAAGAAAAGAACAAGAAGTAAATGGAGAAACACGGTGCGCAAGAAAGAGCGTAAGAAAAACAAGGGGAAAGGGAGTAAAGAAGGAAGGACAGTAAGATAAAAAGAACGGGAACGATGGGACGTGGAAAAAAACGAAAAACGAACGGGTAAATAAAGATCGACCCGTCTCCCACGCTCGTGACCATTGTTATTATATATCCCGTGGGGTATTGTTCCCATGGGAAAACTGGACAGGCTCGTTCTACCACCTATGGTCGCGACGAAGAGAGAAAGGAGAAAGAAGAAGAGAGAAGGAGAGACAAACCGTGTATACGCACACACACGCGCGCGCACACACACACACACGCGCGCGCGCGCGTGCACGCGCGCGCACGCACGCACGCACGCACGCACGCACGCACGCACGCTGATATATCCGTTTATGTGACTCCACGCACGAGCGTATAGCCACAAGTCGACAACCACCATAGACAAGTTTCACGCGGTTGTATGGAGCGATGATGCACGCACGCGTGCACGCACGGCACGCACGTGCGCGCGCGCGCGCGCGCTCGCGGGCGCACAGATTTTAGATATTGTGGGGGACGTTCACCTCGCATCTCAGACTCTCGTCGAGCTCGTTCGCGGGTCCAGAGTATATGCATGCACGTTAGTACCATTCCTGTATGAGACGTTATAAGAAGTATCCGGAGATGTACGTGCGTGATGCATACGTATGTGCGCGTGCATGCGGCGCGTGTATACGAGTATCATGCATATACACATACATACGCACACAGGTACGCGCGCACGCGCGCGCGCGCGCGCGCACACACACACACGCACACACACACACACACACACACATACACGTGGCCGCGCCACGAGTGTCCACGACGGAGGTCTTTCGGTGGATGCTTGAGGAACAGGGTGCGGCTCAACCTACCTCGCTTGAATTACCTACCAATATTACTGTCTAGGTAGAGGTGTACACATCCAAACGTGAGCGCTCGCGAGACGCACGGCGCAGGATACTATGCCATATTTGCATCCTTGATCCAGGACACGCGCGTATCCGCGAGAGCGCGCGTATGGGTCTCTCTCTCTCTCTCTTTTTCTTCTCTCTCCCTCCTTCTTCTCGCCCGGCGTTACCTTCTCCGTTCCTTCCGCGATGGTCTCTCGTTATCTCGAGAACTTCGTTGAATTCTCAATGAGATTTGTTAAATCACCGACGCGGTCCGAAAACAGTATTATGGTTATAGTGGCGGACATACCGCACGCAAAAATATATTATTTTAAAAAAGCTCCGAGAACAAATTGCCGGGAAGTGCAAATTTTTAAAGGTAAAAGTAAAGAAAAAAGAACACATCCATTAATGTTTATTAAATGTTTATTAAAGCGATTGATTGTAAAAAATATAAAATATTGCGTTTACATCGACGTTATTATTGCTTTAGTTCGGTCGTATTATTTTTCGGACAAACTCGGTTCCGAAATGTGGTTCCTGCTGCGCCTGCCCTTTTGCATTTGATGAAACCGGAAGGCGCTCGTTGAAGCGAAGAATGTCTCGTAACGAGATCATTGACGAGATCATTATCAAAAATTGAGGAAAAACGCCACCTTCTTTTTAAAGAGCCTAATCGCACTAATACATTAGCTGTCGTGTTTAAGATCTCGACCTAAAAAGACAAGTGATTAATGGCAATACTATATCGAGAGATATGCTATCCTGTTTATAAATTAATTCGTCTAATCATTTAAATGATTACATTTGTATATATAGTCGTTGCTCGGACAAAGATCTTTTACGCTGTTCGGCGGAGAAGCATCTCGAGTGTGAATGTAATTAGCGCTGTCGCGCGGGATGAGGGGATGAAGATCGATAAGAGTTAAGAAGATCATCGCCCGACGTGACGCGGCGTATCACGGTAACCCGTTACCTCGAATTCCTCGCATTCCTGATGTTCATTGTAACGTCGTCGGGACGACGTGGCTGCACGTTGATGCGCAAGACTTACCTTACCAAACCGGATGGTCTCATCACGCGGAAACCGCGTAATTAATTGATATCATAATGGGGGGGACTGCCTTTACCTCACTTTACCGAGGCGAAGTAGTCAAACGTATACAGAGTGACTCACCCAGTAACCTCAGAAAACAGGAATTACGCGCGTGCGTGTGCGTCGTGTGCATCGCGGTTTACTCCTTAAATAATTGAAATGAAGATAAGGCGTTCAACGTTTACGCGTCTACTTTTGCGAAATATAAAAGATAACGTTTACGTGTCACAAACACAGGCGTATGCATGTCGGATGTGACGAAAGAGAAGCGAGTTTATCTTCCTTTGAATTGATTAAACGGTGATAACAATTGGCACCTTTTACATGTAAGTTGCAGCGAAAGAGATGAAATCTCGACGTCAACTTTGAATTGTTGGATTGCCTGTTGGATTTAATAATAAAAAAAAAAAAATATGGTCGCGAGGATTCTTTGGTTCTAAATAGATACCTACTTTGAAACAGGAACTCCATACTATTTATGGGCTGATCGCTATCGTCAATAGTTTCCTTTTTATAGCGCATTTTTTATTACATCGTTCGCGTTTTTATCCTTTTGTGTTTAATCTCTTATATATTATTTACAACGTAAATAGATTCCCTTCTCATTAATTATAGAAGTAAAAGATTTTAAAATAAAAATTAGATTAGATTTTTAAAAGGATCTATAAAAGGATAGATAAAAAATTATATTTGCATCATATGAAACTTGTATTTTGATTAAAGCAAGATCAAATAAGAGTTAAAATAAAGCTTACGTTTATAGAATGTTTTTATTACACATTTCAATGTGTAAAAAAATTTTATAACTCTATACGTAATTTTTAATTTGTTCATAGGAAGACATGCAGCTTGTTTAATGTTTTTAATTTATAGTTGTAATTTTGTAATCTAGCAATTTATAATATAAATCTAATTCTGCGAATTTATCAAAAATGTCAATCATTTTTAAAACATAAGTTAAACTTATAAGATTATTTTGGAAAAAATATACTATAAATACAAATAAGATAAATGAATAGAAAATAAGATTGCAAATTTAAATCACTCGTTCCATTTTACCAAACACCTTCTGCCATCTCTTAGTGTATGCTATAACTGTATCGCTGTAAGTCAGTAATTAGATATCAATAACTGTTTTGTAAGCTACTGATAGCATTCGATGTCTGAAGCGATTTAAATTGTTTTGAGAAAAATCCAAGTTTCATAAATTTATCAAAGATTTAATCAAACCTTTAGAAATGTTTAGTACCTATATAAAATAAAATATATAATTTCGAAATCTTTTATGTACTAAAATCAATGGCATAACGAATATTTAATTAACAAAGTGTATACTTCAAACATAAATATTGTGAACCTGTGGACGATCGATCTGTAAACGATTTAATGTCAAAAACTAGATATGCGGCTTAAAAAATGAATAACGAACTCAAACAATAATTAAAGTCATTAATGAAGATATAACGTCAAGAGTTCATGACGTCAAGCTAAGAGCTTTTCGATAATATTGTCATAAAATTTTATTAGTTTGTTTTATCTTGATAAAAATTGAATACTGCGCAAATTTTCGTTATGTAATTCATAAACGAAAGGATTCTATCCTGTAGATCTTACGTTGCATAGCTTCAATCTTACATTACATAGCTTCGCTTCGCTCTCTTGTCAGTATCTCAACCGCAATCCCCACTTTGTCCAAACGGTTCCTTTTTTTTTTTTATTCTTCATGTCTCTCAGTCTCTCATGTGTACGCCTTAGACTTTCACCGAAAGGAACTTAACCGTTCATTCATAAATTGATGATTGAAGGTTCTCCTGTTCCGTCTGGTCACGACTGACACGCGCACGCGCGTTTCACGCGTTTAAGCGACACGAGCTTGTACATCGTTTTTTCAAGATATTATTATACATTGCAGTCACGACAGAGAGCTAATGCATGCGAGCAAATATGCAACAACCGACAATTTTCACTAAACGCCTCGCGACCCGACAAGTTTAACCGCAAGCTAGTTTTCAGAAGCGATTGCGGTAATATGGCTTATAACGCGCTTAGAAGTGCGCTTAATCGCGTGTAACGGTCGATTCATCAAATCGAGAATTGAAATCAAAATTGTACGTTTCATATTCGAGATCTTAAAGAAATCTGAAGAAAATTTTTTAAGATGTACACGTTTAAAATTTATACAACTTTTAGAGCTTCCTCTTTTCACAGTTCAAAATTAGCATCCTCACGCAGATATTTTATTTTCGAGTCAGCGAAAACATGTCAGAGACAAAAGTGACAGAAAAAATACGCATAAATACGCGATAGAGTACAATCGGGAACGTATTAAGGCGATATCGTATGCGCGTGAAAGGGGAAAAGGAAGATGCGAGGGAAGAAACGTTGGCCGTTGCCCAAAAGAAGAGGAAAAAGAAGTAAAAGAGGAGAGACGGCGAGACGACGGCTGAGGTAACGAAGAAAAGAAGAAGATCGTGAAAAGTATCGAGATAGCGAGAATATAGGAGGAGATATCCGACGCAAGGGCGCGCCGAGGACTCGGGATGGAAAAGAAGAAGGAAGAAAAGAGGTGTGGCACGGATCTCTCTAGCATTGTGTCCGAGACGGCGGCTCGCGGCGCGGCGCGGCGCGGCGCGGCGCGGCGTGGCGCGCGTTCGCGTGTCAGGACTGGTCCATGCACCATCCGAATCTATGTATACGGCGGCGAGAGATGTACGTGCATTAACCGGCACTCTCTCACGCATAGAGGAGAGAAGTCGCCTTCGTATATACGTACCTTCTCCAAGCGCGACCGACCGGCCGACCGACGCGGACCGGGGGGGCCCCCCCCCCCTCTTTCGTACGTACGTGAGCCCGTTCCGTGCACGCACATGCGTGTGTTATCCTTAGCGCGAGGCGACTTATACACAAGCGTGCGTTATACACGACAGACCGGACCGGTATTCAGAATCTCAAAGGAGAGAGGAGGGCGAAAGAGGAGAGAGTAAGACGCGGCGCGCCGCGACGTTACGAGGAGGGGTGGAGAGAGAAGGGTTGGAGTAAGAAGAGGGAGTAGGCACGAGCCTAACCGCAATCAACGTCCCACGCGCCTGGACCAACATTTAGATGCCTTCTCTCTTTCTCTCTTTTTCCCCTCCCCCCGTCTCCCCCCCCCGGTCTCTTGTTTCCTCTCCCTTTTCCTCTCCCTCTCCCCGTCGCCCTTTCTCTCACTCTACATTTTTCTGTCTTTCCTGTACTCCCTGTACCTCTCCGTTTCGTTTTCGAAATTTTTCATTTTCCGTATGGGGATCGTTGTAGAACCGTTGTTATTCCGATGAACTTGATTTCTAATATTACACGTACGAATAATACGCAACTTTCGCGTGTCTACAACTGATCAAAATCTGGACACCAAAGAAATTATTAGGGGATTAGAAACATAAAGCTTATGTGTTTATGTTTCGTTTAATTAATATAAAATCTATATAAATTTATTTTATTATCTCATATCAAATCATTTCTGAAATAGATTTTCTATCTCATCTCATAATCCCTTGCCATTAATATAAATAAAAGTCATATGAAATTTATATTTGATCAATTGATCAGTCCACGTTACATTGCAATATTGGGAAAAAAAAAATGCCTGGCAACTAATAAAATCTCGTTGTTACGAAGTTTGAGATTCGTCAAGAATAATGCACGTAATAATGCACTTTATTTCGAATTTTAAAGTTGCACATGAGTTCTCCCGTGGAAGAAGATCCAGAATAACTTACGAGCAATGTCATCTCCTCCTCTTCCTCGGTCGCGTTCCCACCGTTTCTTGCTTTCTGGTTCTTACGAGATCGTTTTTCCGCGTGCACGAGGATTTCGATCGGGACGACGTATACGCGATGGCCACGTTGTGTTGTTCCTAAAAAAAGGAGAACTCGTTGCGTCCTGACGCGATAAAGAGCAACGATCTGGGGAGTAGTCCAAGTGGTAGAGCACATAATAGCCAGAACGGAATCGCATTAGGGGCACGGAGAATCGTTTATTTGGTGTTTTATCGGGCCAGTACTACGTACGCTACATGAACGCATCACTTTGTCAATCTTCGATGTGCTTTTGTCTCTCTCTCTCTCTCTCTCGACTGCCCGCATCTCCGTATTACTTGCGCGGCAATCGTGATAACGAATTTACGACGCTGACGACTGTCAGAAAATTAAAATCTCAATCTCGTAAATTGGTAATTGACATAAATTGGTAATTGATTACATAATTTTTTTAAGTTCATCAATTAATGCGGAAATTCTCTTGCAAATACAGAACGAATTATTTATCAACCTTTTAATAAACACTTTTTTTATGTAATCATTCAACTTTATGATCCAACGCAATGAACCAGATTCTATTCTTATTCTATTAGTGTGTCAGTTAAATTGTCAATGGTTTGTAATATTTGTGTAAATTTATTTCACATTGCTATGGCTTTTATTACTTTTTACATCTTCTTATCTGTTTCTTCTTTACACATTTATACGTTTATGTTATTAGTTTATATTATTATTAATATATCGGTAAGCATAAAACAGCTATGTCTGCTTATAATAATGAAACTAAAGATGGTAATCGTGTAGCTTAGTATGTTTCCAGTCTCCTGATGTCAGAACAGTCTGCTACGATCGTCAAGCTTTTTTCTCGTAGGGCGATTCAACTCGGCCTGGAATATCAATTAAATTTGCCCGGAGCGCATGGATACCGTAGCCGTGATATTGCCTTCGTGATATCTTCTGAGGAAAGGGAAAGAAATCAGATACAGTTAGATAGACACAACTGATATTAAACGAAAATTATATATAGTGCGCGATGCGTATTCATCCTAGAGAAAGACTTACGTGCAAGATTAAGCGGAAAACGGTGATAAATAATAATTCTTCTCCAATTAATTTATCAGAAGGAAGATAGGAAAACTTTATGATAATGCCTCTGTATAATTTTCTGCACTTACGATGTTCTTTCTTTAATGTCATCGAAATTTAGGACGAGACCTAAATTGAAGTCAAACGGCGCGATGAAGAATTTGATTACCGTTTGAATAGCAACGATACATGAATAGTCGCGCAACATTCGAGGATTATCGTGACAACTATGCGGATTGAATTGAACAATTTCTTCTGTTCGGTACCAGTCGCGATACACTTGATATATGAATAGAATTTAAAACCTTTAAGCCTGCAAGTCAATTTTGACAAGCCGCTTTGCCGTTAGCTGCAAGCTCACAACACCTTTGTTTGTCACAAATACGCGATGAACTTTAGAGAACAAACTTCAATTACGAATGAAAATTTATAAAGAAGGCACTCTAATATTTCACCTCTATTTAAAAAAATATAATATAATAATTGACACCATCAGTAGAATTTGTTTATTTTATACAATCGACTTTTAATTTCGATTAAAAGCAAAAAGTGATCGTTAAACTTGTCCTCTTGTTTCATTCTGTGAATTTTCACATCATAATTCCGAAATTTATTTCTTACCCCCGTCGCGTGCGCCCTTCTTGAGAAAGATGTCGCGAGCCCCCGAATGGGGGAAATTTGTCGGGGGCGATTTGTATTTTCGAGCGGGAGCGATCGCTTAGAAGTGAAAAGAAGCCGGATCTTTCGGTGAATAAATTTTTTTTTTTGAGGCGACATCCCGCCGGTCTGACTTGTCACCGAATAGGGTAGGAGGTGAATGAGACGCGTATATACATTCATCACTTCAGCAAGTCCCTCGCCATACATCTCGGAGGCTCGGCCCTCTCGTTCCCTCCCAAGTCGCCGCGCTCCCTCCTGCAGTCTGATCGAGCGCGGAAGCCCAAATAAGGGGAAATGCACGGCGAATTAAGCCCTCTCCTTCTCGTGTCTCGCGCGTTACCTCCGAAGAGGCGCCAGCCTCGCAACTGGAGCCCGCGGACGGGAACGCCTTGGAAAAATTGGTAAAAAGTCGACCTTCGGATTTAGAATTTTAAAATCTATCGGCTACAGGTTTCACGTTACAAGACGACCAAGTGAATCATCCTTCTGATATAATCCTCAGTTGCTCAATATTATTTATGATAAAGACAAGATTTGCGATATTTTTATCTAAATTAATATTTTTATAATTTGAATTATAACACAAGATTTATATATATTATAGCGATTTCAAGATATTTACACGAAGGTGATGAGACTCTTTAACATAATTGTCTGTGTAAAAAAATTGAAGGAGAAACAAGATTTTTCACTCGACGCTTTATTACTTAATCTAATTCGTTCGCGTTTTTCTTTTAATTCATAAAAATAATACACGTCTCTTAATATCATCAGAGCCAATAAAAATCTTTACAATTGTATCTTCATTCTAATTTCTTCTCAGTTTAAGAAGATCACTTCGGCGACGTGAATCGAAGATTCAAATCGATTTACGTTTCGACCTCGACAGAGAAACGGAAAACAATCGCGCAAAATCTGATCGCTTCAGCTGGATTATATTTCAGTGATTTTCTGAAAACTGCAAACGGTTGTAATTTAAGAAAGATAAGGCGTCAACATTGCGGCGTGTGCGATCGGCAATATCGCGAAGCGCACATCTCGAATGCGGCGATGGGAGGAGCCCGACTCGCGGCTCGCGAATTTTAATGGCGGATTTTTGCGGCTCGCCAATGGTACGCTCGCGAGTCTTTCGCTCCCGCTCCGAGATTCAACGTACGATTTCACCGAGAAAAAAAAAATATATATATATATATATATATGTGTGTGTATATATATATATATATATTATGCGTTACGTGATTTGATTTGAGGAGAGCTCTTCGAGAAGAACGCGCGTGGGACACGCTGCCTTGTCGCGTGCCTCGCCACTTCTTCAGTGCCGCTCAACCGTGCGGGTCTCTCATGCAATGCGGTGCACGTAATTACTTCGTTTGGAATCTGCATCGCACCCAGTAGAGCTTGCATTACCTGACGAAATTTTTACTTAACCCGCTTGGATGGAAACCTTTCCTTTCCTTGTCGTAACATTCCATCTCTGAAAAAGTGAATCTTCAACAATCGCGCGCGCGATCACGCATCCCCATGTAGCGTGGAGGAAATGTGCCACGGAAATTTTATTTCTGGCCCGTTTTTCGTGACCGTCTGATTCTGACAGCTCGGCACTCGCGTGCTAACATAAATTTCATTTGTCTCAAGCGAAAATAAGAAATTAAACGTGAAATAAGATTTTTAAATATTTCCATGGTTGCATTATGCATATATGTGTGAATATTTCTATAAAGTAAGTTCTGCATTAGTCTAATAAAATTCTATGTTTATAACTACAATTTATATTAATTGAAAGCTTAATGTACATTATATTTTTGCCGATAAAAGTTCCAGCTCTCTCTCTCTCTCTCTCTCTCTCTCTCTCTCTCTCTCTTAACGGAATGCCATTCATAGAATTGGATAATAGATAAACAAGTATTTTTAAATATAAAATACACGAGACGAAATATAAACAATATCTATTTTTAGAATTACATAAACTAAATGATTCCCGCGATGATATTTCTGGATGTTGTTTCATTTCCGATATGGATTCATATAGATAATCCCAGACGCAGTTTCACAAGCGACGCAGGAAGCGGAATACTTAATGAACGTAGAAAAAGGACTCGAATAAAATCTTCTACAGCAGCATGGAGCAGAGTATGAGATAGGAGACAGCTCGCTTACCGTTTCGACATACGAATGATATCATCGCTCGCAGGAGCGGATTCAGTCATTCTAACAGCGCTCAAATGCGCGCGCGCACATTCACTTATTGCAGGCGATAAATAGCTTCGGGCTCTCGGATTTTTCTAATATTCAATATGTAGTATCTAGCTATATTCCAGTGAATCCAAATGGTATTTGACAGTTTGACATCTCTAGCTGTCTATACATATGAGAAATTAAACAGACGAAGTGAAACAAAGTTTCAGAAATGAATATAATGGTTTATGTAACATTAAATTGATTAATAAAAGTACAACTTTAAATTTTTCAACAATGAATAAATCTCTTTTTAAAACATTCAATTTTTTAAAAAATATTTTTTTTTTTTTAATTCTCGAAAACTATGAGAATATTTTGCTGCTTTACTGTCGAAATAGATTTATACAAAAAAATCTTAAAAAAAAAAAAAAAAACAAAAAACAATATTTTAATTTAAATTTATTTTGTTTCAGAAGAAGGAAGGGAATTATTTTACTCTGATTTAATCGGATGCTGGAATCGTAAATGATTTATACAAAAAAAACTCGATCAGATTTAAATATGTATAATTAATTAGGACGAACGGATACTGTCCGTTACGCATATCAAAAAGAAAATCCTGTCGATCTAGATCGCCTATTCTCATTTCCGCTTGAAAATAATTATTTTCAATGGTAGAAATTGTCAAAACGTTTATTTTGCGCGCGGTGCCGCGCGTGCATCTCTCGAAAGAGAGATTCTTTCTCTTCTGCTTTATCTCCACCTTCTCCTCATCTCGCAGCCTCGCCACGCACGCCTGTAACCAAAACCCAGCTGTCTTCCGCGGCCAGCGCGCGTACTGTAACTCGTTCTCCACCCACCGAGGGATCGAAGTAAGCAACGGTCCTGGAACCTGTTTCGAACCATTTGAGAGTCTCTGCCCTGCCTCGTCCCTGCATCGTCCATCCCTCATTCCCTGTCCTCCTCCCGCCCACTATACCACCTTTTGCGCCTCCTCGTCGCTCGCTCGTTTCTTTTCTCTCTTCTTCAACGTTCTCTCATCGTCTCGCTTTCTCTCCCTCTTTCTTTCCTTCTCTCGTCGGTGTTGGCTCCACGTATCTCGGCGCGTAATATCACGCACGTCATCGTCACGAAGATGTGTATACGGTGTCTCTCCGTCGGTGCTCTGTACGGAGGAAGCCAGAGAAACATGAACCAAGATGGTTAGACGGATGAATGAGAAGGAGAAAACGGATGGGGAGGAAAACGCCGGAGAAGAAGGCTACGGGAGGGGAAAGGAACGGCAGAGGAGAGAGAGAGAGAGAGAGAGAGAGAGAGAGAGAGAGAGAGAGAGAGAGAGAGAGAGAGAAGGTACAATAAGGGTAAGAAAAAAGGAGAAGAAAGAGAAGGAGGAGATGGTGGAGGAGGAAGAGGAGGAGAAGGAGGAGAGCGGTCAACACCGGGAAGGCGAGGCGGATGGGGTATGGCACACGCCACACGCCATCATAATGGAATAATGAGGCAGAGACGATAGCAATCGCGCAGAGGCTCTTTTTCCGCGCAAGACGACCGTGTATTGAAGCGCCCGTGAGAGACGTACGCGGCCGCGCACGAACGCAGGAACGTCGTGGACGAATTGAGCAAATCAGAGCCACATCCGATGAGGTCAGATCGGCACGGTCGTGCCTCCAAGACCGCATGTTTCTCGGCCGTCATATAAATGACCGGAGGATATGACAGAATGTAGGAGACCACGTCGTACGCTAACGACTAATAGTTCGCGGCGCGAACGATCTGTACAATGTATGCTCGCGGTATACTCGTTTCGCGGAATAGATCATGAGGGATATTGGAAAATAGGATTCGAGACTTGGACGGCAAATGCCACTTGTTAAAATTGAATAGAAATCTGTCTAATGTCTCCATTTGGCTCGGAAAATTCATAGAGAGTCATTATAATAATGTCACATGTTTTTCTGTATACAGAAACTAATCTATCTATAGAGGAATAAAAAATATCCTACATCACTGTGCAAGAAAGCGTGTAATTTTCTGTTGCTACGCTAATTGATAGCGTAAAAGCGCATAGGGCTACCGTGACATCAATGTTAAACCGTACACCAGCCGAAATACTTTTGTGCGGTAATGAAGGAAGAACAAGGGCAACGGTAGGAGATTACAGCAGGAGAAGAAGAAGCTGTGGCACGTGACCCCGAAGAACACCGGAGTCAACTGGCTTAAGTAGCCGAGCTCTGCTCTTTGACCCAGCCGACAATTTCGAATTATGTCTCTCAGAGGGAGAGCGGGGGAGAGGAAGAGGGAGAGACGAAGAGAGCGGATATATAGTCAGCATATAGTCAGAAAGTCGTTTCTCCCTCTCCCTTCTCGCGGCGCGAAGGTAACGTTCATTCGCAACTTCTCGTATCTAAGGCGACCGGAATGCTAATCCGGTGTCGCTCGTGGCTTCGCCGTAATTAGTCAGGATGAGGTGGTTCGAGAGCCAGGCGAGAGCCAAGCGGGCGAGCGCGCGCGCGCGCGCTCGCTCACTTTATCTGTAACTTGTTGAATAGAAGCGGCGCGCCGAAGAAGCTAAGTAATCGCGCGAGCGAGTTATCTCAGCGCGAATCGTCCGCGATAATGCCGAATCGATTATTACGCAAGCACGGCTCCCAGTTCCCTTTTTTGCCTCACCGTGCAAATGATGCGGGTCGCCGCCGGTCTCATCGGTCGCATGCCGGTGAGGTTCGGTTACAATATAACGAATTATTTAGAGGCATGCAAATCACACGCGAGTAGTTTCGAGCGCTGGTTACAAGTCTGCAGAAAATTTATGTACCTACGTACGGACTAAAGAAAACGTTTCGCTTTACATTTAAACCATTCTCGACGTACGCACTTATGAAGAATTTATGAAACCGTCTATTCACAATCGTCTTGCCGTTATATTATACCATATAGAATTATTATTATTATTACTATGAAAACTTTAAACTGTGAATTAATCTTTTTAATGATTTTTTTTTCTTATAGCTGATATTTTGGTCAAATTGATATTTAAATTGCTTTAATGGAAAATTTTAATTAAACTATCAATTTGAATTTTGTTTTTCCAAGTTTTCTTTATTTTGTTTCTTATCCAAAGTGTCTTCCCGTTTTTTCAAATTGAATTCATCACTTTAATACTAAAATATCTTTAGAATATAAAAAAAAAAGGCAAAGGATAAATGAAGATATCTGTAAAATCTCTATAAAGGCAGCGAATATTTTCTTTTGTATCTCATCGATTATTATATATGTACATTATATTCTCTTTTACGTTTATAATTTTTTTATCTTGCACATTCTGCAACATGTCGCAGCGATACGTGCGATCGAAGATTGATCAATGGAGAACGAAATGCGAACAAAGGTTTTCACGGAGGTTATCTCCGGATAAATGAATGTTTCCACGGTGAATTTCTTCGCGACCTCGCGAGAACGACTCCGTGCTCAGAGGAGAATCGCCGGGGTCTACAACATGCGTAGTTGTAGTTCGCTGAGGAAGACAAATGATCCACTCCGACGCGAGACAGTTAGCGTACGGCGAGAGGCGTTGGCCACGAAGAAGCGCCTCTTGGTTCCAAGTCTTGCCCCCGGGGCAAGCCGACTCATTCGCTTGATCTCCATTGCCATTATGATATTAATGAAATGTTGCTAAAAAGGTGTGTTTGCTCGGTAACGTGAGGCCAGGGGTGGGAGACAGCGAGATAGATGTTAAGCCCACGTAGAACAGTCTTACCCGATATGGCGCGCGACGCTTATGAACTACGCCACCGCCATGGCGATTCGCGTTATTGTATTAGTTGTTTTCTACTCGCTAGCCGCTGTCATCGTCATCATCGTGTTGTCATCATCGACGTCGATGTCGTCATGGACCTCGACGTCGTCATTGACGTCAGCCGTCGTCGGCTTCCGCCGACACCATATTTGACAGAGTGTCTTCGACGATGCCATTATTGGGATTTTTCAGTTGCCAATTAATTGTAAATCCCGCTTTTCTGTTTACCTTCATCGCGTCTCTTTCGCGCCGATTCGAGGATTTGCATCATCGGTCCGTGGAGCCGTCATCGATTCTTCGCTCGCTTCATTGAAGATAAACTGAAGCTCCGAGAGCTACCGTTCTTGTTCTCGGAGGACGAAATAGGTTCAAGCCGCGAGGCCGACGACCTCTGAATCCTTTGTCGGATGACGATTCCGCGAGGACTAGGCCTTCCGTTTTGGCCCATCCGTGTCTTTCTCATTTCATAGATTTTAATTTGTCATTTAAATTAATAAATACGAAATTTCATTGTTTCCCTCTTTTTCAGGACGATTTTGCCGTGACTCCTAGCGTTGTGTCACCGATCGATTAGGTGTCTTCCGGCACGCGCGTGCAAAGGCAAGAAAGGAGAGAGATAAAGGAGATAAACTCGGGAACCACAGAAACCGGAGGAGTGGAATTCGCGGGGATAAAGAAAGAGAGAAGGAGAGAAAAGAGGACATGAAAAGAGAGATGGGAGAAAGAGTCTCTCTCTCTCTCTCTCTCTCTCTCTCTCTCTCTCTCTCTCTCTCTCTCTCTCTCTCTCTCTCTCTCTCTCTCTCTCTCTTCCCTCTCCCTCTCCCTCTTTCTTTCTCTGTTTCTATCTCTTTCTTTCTCTCTTTCTCTCGCACGGGGGTGCGCCCACGCCGGTGACGTCATCCGGCGAACGTCGGTTGTGGTACCGATGAACGCGTTGGTGTTCAAACGTTCGGGGCACTGAGAAAGAGGAAAGATTGACGAGACAGAGACGCTATCGTGCCTCGAGGAAGGGAACGTGGAGCCGGTCGTCGGTACCAAGGGGAGGGATAGCCGGATGGAGAGAGGACACCGCGAGATGTACCGGGTTCGGATCGGGGAACGGGGGAAATACGGCGAGAAGAGAGAAGACATCCTTTGCACGGGAGGGTGGCGGGGGAAAGGAATGAATGGAGATTGCAGACCACGCGGGAGAGACGAATGGCCCGGAACCCGTGGAGGAAACGGGGGCGAGACAAGGGCGAGGAGAGAGAATCCGCGAGAGGAAGCTAACGAAGACGAGAGAAGCGAGAGCAGGAGAGGAAGAGGAGGAGGAGGAGGAGGAGAAGGAGGAGAAGGGCTCGGAAGAGGAGGAAAGGACAAGGGGGGGCTGTTTCGCGTAGACAATCGCCGTCAACAGTAGCGGGAGTACCCACGGGGTGGATGTCGACGACACGTGACGCCGCTTGAATCTCGTCATCGCCCGGGCCGGTGTCGCGGGGATCGAACGCGAGCGCGCGCGACGCGCCAACGACATCACAGGCCGCCTCCGATCGGGCGCGGGTTCCTCTCCTCCGCGTCTCTTCGCCTCGTGAGTGCACGAGCGCGCGAACGTGCGAGCGCGCTCTCCAGGCACCCGACAGCTTCGCGCGCGAGCCACGCTTTATTAGTCTAGCGCGGGCCATCGCTGAACCCCTTTAGTCGCTTCTCTACGCTTCGTCTTGTCTCTCGCCTTCGTTCTCGTCGTCGCATCGCTTCGCCCGGTCTCTCGCCTCCGTCTCGTCTCACCTCGCCTCGTCTCACCGCGCCATTGGCCATCGGCCATCGGATCAACGAGAGGACCGACGAGAGGAGACCAAGGCTCGTAGACACCGAGTGTGTGCCTCTAAGCGTGTTAATAGCAACCGGCGTGTGAGGACAGTGCGCGGGACGGGGTTCGCGAAAGAGAGGAAGGAGCCGAAGGAACGCGAGAAGGAAGAGAAACCGAAGGTGGGGCCAACGTGTCAAAGAGAGCGGAAGGTCGATGCGCCGGAGGAACACGGAGGAAGAGCAAGAGAGTGGTATCCTTCGGTGATACAGCGGTGCGACCAGCACTCGTACCGGTACGTCGTGTTTATCGGCCACGCTCGCGACCAACGTCCGAGAAGATCCTTTTCCGGCACGCTCAGAGCGATTCTAATTCAACGCGATACCGAAGCAACTCGAAGAAGAGCGATACGAAACGTATCCATTTATTGGAGAAATTGTTCCAAAACAATTTCATGTCCGACCGAATTCTCCGGTCAGATCACATCCGGTTCCTCGAGCAAACGTTATCGGCGAGTCGCCTTTGGCGTTTTATCCTATCCGAAGACATTAGCGATCGTTCGTGCTGAAGAATAGTGCTGACCGTGGCGAGAGATCCGCGTGTTCCACATCGGATTTTCCCTCGCGGATCGGAGATTGCCGGATGTCTCTCAGCTTAAGTGTATTGTCCATTCATCCTCGTGAAATTCTGCTTGTGGCGCAAACTGGACTCTGTGCGGGAACGGGCGAATGATTGGGTAATCCCGGGTGGACAGGGTGTCTTAACGGCGTCGTGACATGTACGTGCGTTCACCCGCGTCCTCCACGGCATCGTCGTCGACGAAGGCACGCGAGTCGGCGGTGCGCGCGAGAACCGCGGCGCGAGGACCGGGCGCGAGGATCACGTGGATCGGCACCGCGACGGCGACCGGCGACGGGACAGGTTGAAAAGATGCTGGCGCTCGCGATGCGCCGCGAACACACGACCGGGCGCAGCAATTACGAGCCCGCGAATCCGCTCGCGGGGTTCGAGCACCTCCAGCACAACAACGGCAATCCGTTCGCGGTGGTGCCCGCCGCCGCCGCCGCCGCCGCCGCCGCCGCCGTCGAGGGGCGAGCGCGCGATGCCAGGTCGGAAGCCGCCGAGGGCGAGCTGCAGGAATTCGTGGACATTGCGCAAGTGCAGCAGCTACTGCAGCAGCAGCAGCAACAGCAGCAGCAGCAGCAGCATCAGCAGCAGCAGCAGCAGCAGCAGCAGCAGCAGCAGCATCACCATCACCATCATCACCATCAGCAGCAGCAACAGGCGACGGCCGCGTCCTGTATCTGGGGAGCGGTCTATCCACCGCCGCCGCCCACCCTAGGATATCACCACCATCATCACCATCATCATCACGTGCCGCCACCGACAGGTAATGTCCCCCCCCCCCCCCGAACATCGCGACGAGATCCCGAAACGAGTGCGAAATCGAATGGAGGGTTCGAGGGTTAAAATTTCTCCATTTCTCCGCGAGGGAGACTCCGCGAAGGAACGCGAGTATCTTTTGTCTCACCGCGAAAGATTCCGAAATAGGCTCGGAGTTGTTTCTCCGTCGCGAGTTCACCGTCGACGCGCTGGTCGCCGATGATTTTTCTTGCGACGCCACGCGCAATCGCGAGAAATATAATTTACATCATTCCCAAGTCAGTTCGACGTTTCTTTCTTTTCTTCCCCCCCCCCCTCTCCTTCCCCCCGCGGTTTTTCTCTATCCATCGACAGGAACGCCGACTTGTACGGCTACCGGTATTAACACCGGTCCAAACACCCTCCCCGCGACTGTATGTATGATAATCGATCTTTAAGAGCTTTAAGATCGGCACGACGAAACCTGTATTTCTAGACTGGCTATTAAATTTCTTGTCACCAATGTGTGGCGAATGTGGCTCGTGAGAGGTCTTCGCCGACTCGCGTGCGTGTTGTTGATAACGACAGAATCGAATGCGAAATCGAGATTACGTGGTTTCTTATCCGGACGCAAAAACCTTCGAACGATTTCGTCAATGAAAGATTTCATCGATATATCACTATGTGGCGCGGGCGTTTCAATATACCGCCGTACTTAAAAATCGATTATTTTCGCAATAATTACCTATCAATATTCAGAGTCGCTGCTGTTTTTTTTATCGTTTTTTTTATCTCTTTTTCACTGCCGAGTTTCTTATCGCGCAAAATCGCGATCGATGCTATTAAATCGCAATCTGAGCCGTCCATTCGATCTTTCGAGAAATACACGTACAAAAATTATTAACTTATTAAACACTTATTAAAGTTAAGCAGAACAGTACTTACATATTACTCTGGACCGAACGCAATTTGTGGCTTGCATCTTCTTAACCCGTAACTCTGAAAACGGATTATTCGCTGTTAAATCCGTAATTCTTAAACGTTTCTAACCAGTTGCTGCATAGCGATAACGTCTGTGTCACGTAATGATATTGACAAAGGAAACAATAGAACTAACGATTTGTCTGCCGTACAACCGAAAGCTTCTGTACTATTAACCATATTGGAAACAATATCGTAACTCAGACACTGATAATTTTGCTACAAGCACGTTAATAATAAATGCCTTGACAAGCAAAAGATATTTGGAAGATGCTTCTCACACTACGCTTTTGTTAGACGTCAATGGATATTTCTGTGATGTTTGAATATTTTATTTTTCTACTCGATAAAACGGGGACGATTATTTAATGGATATATATTGTCTTGCATTAATAATTAATTTTGTCTTTAAACATAAATAATTGAACTAAGCGACCAAAAATAACGAAAATATCGATGGAAATTAAATTTATTGTAAAAATATCCCCTGATGTTATTTTGTGAATTGGTGCCTCGATCAAAACCCAGACCGTCAGAAATTATAATGAAATGACAAATTAAAAATATGTGTTTTTTTAAATATTAAATTTTATCAAATAAATTTTATTCGACGTAATATAGAGATGTAAGTTACGAAGTCTTGGCGGCGGCAAAACGCAACTTCTGATTAAGCAATTTAATTCCAATGTAAGAATAATTGAACAAAACGTTGTATACGTTATGCAGAATACGGAAAAATATTATTACACTCTTGAATCTGCGAAAAGTCGAAAATCTTAAAACTTCGGACTTACATTTGGGGGTACAAGTTTACGCGATTACGATTTTAACTCTTGCCGTCGGATAATCGCAGACATCGCTGGCAATCGAAAATTACGACTTCGGCGATCTTGAATACTGAATCATCGTATGGAGTTAATGTGCAGAAAAAAAAAAAAGAAAATAAAAATTTCGATGCTTTATACAGTCGCGTTTTTATCACACAAGTATTCCTTATTATATATAAATATTTTTAGAGCGCACTGACTTGTCGCAAATGATTTGTTGACAGTTCCTCAGCACGTCGCATTACGTCCAGAATAATTAGAAGACTCAACGATTCGTGGTTCGAACCGGAAGGTTATAATATACCGTGAATAATTATCCCATAAACAGGTTCTTCTGCGCCTAATGCTCTTTATAGATATCAGCGCCGCTCGCGGAAGACAATATACAAAAAGAGGAAAGGGAGGAGGGGAGTATTGAGAGTCGCCCAGCACGAGCTGAGGGAGAGATATTGAAGAACGATAACTCTTAATTCCACGCGCCGTCGGTAGTCCTGCTGAATTGGGCGTGCTACATCATCAGGTCGAGTTTGTACAAGGGAACGAAACGCCTCCTTTTAACGTCGAGATTAAAGTGATTAAAAGACCGATAATATCGTCGAGCTCATTTAAGGGACATACAAGATCCACGAATGTCCATCACCCTTATATGTTGCGCGTTTGTACATTTAACGCTTCAAAGTAAAGTCGATAATCGTGGAGGCCTCGGAGTGAGAAACATTCTTTTCCACGTGCCTTTTTCTTTTCCGCCCCTTCCGTTCACGCCGTGCACGCAGAAACGCGAGAACTTTTGAAGTGCACGCATTTTGCGTAGGTCATTGTCTAAAGTGTCGTACCTTCCCGTATGGTAACGGCACAGTAAATCGCACGTACACGCCTGACATTTTCGTTATTATTGTATGGATTCGTAAGACAGGAAATCGTACATCATACGCGAACCTACAGTGGGCGGATAAAAGGGAACGAGTCACCTTCTCTCTTTTTCTCTCTTTCTCCGTCTTTCTCTTTCTCTAGATGCCCGACTCTCATTGACGTCCTTTTAATAATGCCCGCGCCGCGCACGTTCTCTCTCTCTCTCTCTCTCTCTCTCTCTCTCTCTCTCTCTCTTTCTTTCTTTCTTTCTTTCTTTCTCACTATCTCGCACTAGAACTGTGCACAAAAGTTTTTAGCAAAAGACATTTGCACACATTAATTTTCACAACACGTTACGCTCGGCTACGCGTCGGTCTCTAAGACAGCCACTGGTCTTTTTCCATAAAAGTGTTCTTTCAAAATTTAAGTGTTCTTTTCAATATTCAAATAAATTTATTCGTAATAGAGATATAATTTTGTGATATGAAAAAGACGTTCGAACGAAATCGACATTTCTTGAATCAAAAGATTGAAAAAGTAAACGCAATAAAGTAAAATGTTTCTCTTTTACAATAATAATAAATACAATAATAATAATAAATTTATGAAAGGGAAAAAATAATTATTCAATTATATGAGCAAATCAAGCAATTCTTGAAAAGGGAATTTACACACCCACGAGTCAGCTCTTATTGGCCCATTATCTATCTTATTACTACTATCTAGATTTTTATATATCAAAGTTTATGTGTACGAACGACAATATGGATGGCGGATGAGATAATGATTACAAGAATTGGCCTTTCTCTTATTATCAGTATTTTTTTTTTTTTTTTATGTGAATTTCTACTCAAGAGAAATCTTTTTAAAAATAATCCCCGCGAGGAGGCAAGCATGAAAACAAATTACATGTATTATTCAAGGTAATAATTTAGGGGGGGGGGGAGTAATTTGATGTTATTACCTAATTAATTGTATATTGAGATTAAAATAAACGAATCGCGAGATAATATCGTTATTTCATTACGTCGTAGCGTGACGACATATGGACATATGCCGAAACCTCGTCACAACTTTATCGCATACGTCAAAGCTGACGTATAGCCGACCTGACAATCGATCGTAAAATGTAGTAAAATTTTTATCATAAACTAAATTACGTATATGATAACGTAAGAGGTGCAAACGTCGATATTGCGTCACGAGTGCCTTTATCAGAGTATAATCATATCACGCGATTAAAATGAGAGAAATCGCTCTTCGGGCAATGCGAAATATCACACCGATAATTATTCAATCTGTTCTTGTAGATAACGTGAAATCGATTAGCGAAACGATACTGTTCAAAACTCGTTCACAATTAATTAAACAAACAACAAGGCGAATCTCTTTAAGATAAACTATAAACTATAAACGATAAATTTAAACGACGGTCCGTTATTATTAATGAGTTAGATATCCTTTAAACAAGTTCAAATTAGCAAGAGCTTTTAATCGAGATCCTTTTAAGATCTATTTCTAGAAAAGACATTTAACTTTGATTAAAAATTTGGAAGGAAGAATGATTTTTTTTTAATCGTTAACTGTTTTTCTTTTTCCCAACTTTTTGGCCACCGTTTAGTGAGGTTTGCCAAGGTTTAGAAGAGAAGCAACTTCTATTTTCTTTGTCGGCGAGTACGTTTTCCTTTATTCAAAAGTTTTTGAATGTGCGAATAATCGATAACAGGTGTATACTTACTTATCTCGTCAGATTGATCCAGACAATTGACGTCTCTCTCTTGCTATACCTGCTGTTCCCATTCAACTCGGACCGGCAGAGCGTAAAATCAGATACTTTGAGTGGCCCTTGCGTGTACAATTGTTTCGCGCAGCGTCATGTACACCAATTATCGAATAGTACTTTACCTACTCGATATACTTTCACACCGATTACCTGGACAACCTTTCAGAAAGATAGACCGATAAAAAGTACAGAGAAAATTATTGGAGAATCGGAAAGAACTAAAGTTAAAAATTATCTGCTATTAAAATGAAGAAATTTATAAAGAATGTAATTGGTCAGTTTGAGCTTCTAAGAGCTTCAATTAAAGTCGCACGAACAACAATCTTCACTTAATAGAAGATATGCTGCCACCATGAGAATTCCAGAATCGACGTGATCTTAAAGTTCCCACGTACGATTATGGAAAAATAAAAAGTTGCGCTGAAAGAAAGTTGCGCTGTACCGCACTTAATTACGCAATCTACAAATTTCTCGAGATAAGAAAATTTGGAGATCACGAAGAGATAAGACTGCCAGATAAAGATGCGAAACATGTGTTAAAAAATATCCGTACGATCGTGTCACCATCCATGTTTTGATGCCGTAACAATTGGAACGATCGTCGTCCAAGAAATTTTAAGTGCCCGCACGTCCGGTCCACAGGGTGCGGATTGACGATAACATTACGATCTGAACGCACCCTTGCAAACGTAAGTGCCGTGGCAGAAGGGGTGAGCCGTGACGACGCGACGCGCCTGACGAAAGAAAAACAAGAAAAAAAAAAAGAAATCGACTCGCTTACGCGCGCAGTTTAACGATCCGTGTGGACTCATATACGGAAAGATGCTATATTCAGCGAGCCACTCGCATGGGAATCGTCACGATAATCGCGGGACCGACACGTTGCTCCCATGTATTTTTACGCCGTAGCGTTTGTGGATTTGTACGTTCGTGCGGTACAGCGCGATAAAAATATACCGGTGCGCGCGCGCGCGCGCGCGTTGTGTTGGTGAGCTGTTATCGTCTATGAATGGCTCATAGACGTATAAAGCATCTACGTCAGCATCGACCGATAAGACTAAGCGGGAACAAGACGAAGGGGGTTAACTACGCGTTATACGTTAACCGCCGTTGACGTCCAAGTACACGGGGCTATAGCGTACGCGAGAAGGAGAGGATCCCAGAAATCGATAGGCCACGGTGCAAAAATAATCCCCGGAGGGGATTTGTCTGAGTGGACTTACGACCATCTCGTGTGAGACGTGCGTTTCGGATCGATGCACCATTCTTGTTTCAAGAGCCGCGCGCTCCCAAATGGAATTTTTTCCTTTTTTTTTTTTGCTCCGATTTTTCAACGGGGCCGGACGAGAGCACCTGCCGGTTACATCTCTACAAAGGGGGTGCTCTGCACTTTTACCGAATCGAATTTGACAGGGTGTTTAGAGATCTCAAGACCATTCTCAAATTACGAACGATTGAAAATAATTTGTTTTTTAGAGGCTAAGAGCTTGAGGAATTTGTGCGAACTGATAAAATTCATTAAGCAAATCTGATTTGTACTGCAAAACGAATTTCATCTTGAAACTTAATCACGATATTTAATGGGAATAATAAAGATGGATTTTTTTCGGTGCGAAAATATCTCTAAAAAAAAATTCAAATTCAAGAAAGTCTGAATGAAGCATATAATGAAGCGTTATCTTGTACACAATTGTAAATATATGACGAAAAGAATTAGAAATTTCCGCGATTTGACAGTATTTTTCGTCTGTTTATAGTGACTTTGAAAACATTACAACCTTTCCTTCGACAGTTACAACTTTTCCGCGGTGGAAAAGCGTAAAAAGGGCTTGTCGTACGCGTTCTTTTTTGCTTCCTGATTTTATGCGCACGATCCTATCCTTTCTCTCTCCTATTTTATCGTGTTCCCGCATTATTTTAAACGTTATATTTTTAACAGAAATTTTATATAAAGTATCCACATCCGCGGTTCGTAAAGCAATTATATTTTTAGTTCAGTTCAGTCTTCTACCCCACCTACCTTAGCCTTGTCCTGACGTTATCGCGGTTTATTAATATTTGCTTGCATTACGCTTTTGTAACTTCTTCACGTGGTAAATCTTTTTCCGCTGCCCCGATCATTATTAATAGAGAGTTGTTGAAAAAAGGTGTGTACCGACATAGAACGCGCGGACATCGCGCGAACGTGTTTGTACCCTTTCACGCGTGAGCGTAACGCATAAGGAAGGCAGGCCGGCGTGCGCGACTCCCCTTTCCCGGAAAAATCAAATTCCCGGGCGTGGAGCGCGACATGATGGCAGTTACGAGCCGCCATATCCCGTCACGATGCGCGATCTCGTCTCCGACCGTGTGTCTCTCGTCGGTAAGCGCTCGTTCTAACAGAAATTGCCCGTTAAAAGGTCGCGGAAACGAGGAAGTGCGATATAAATTCTAGTTAAAACGCACGGGCCTCCTCGTGATAGTAAATTCGCGTCCACGCCCCCGCGCCGGGGTACGAATTTGCATGCTCCTTCAGTCAGAGAACATCGAAACACGTCCGTTTTTAGAAAGTCCGCGTACCGTGTCGTTGTCACTTTCGGTCCCCTCGCCGGCGATTTCTTATCTGGAAATACCGCGGCAGTCCAAACTCATTTACAATGCGGACATAAATATATATATATTAGCAATATTATGTTACATTTTATGATCGCCGTGACTTCATTCATTCGATTTAATTCAGCTTTGACATTGACCACTCTACAGCTTAAGACTCTGTCCGCTGTCCGATCGATACTCGATTATTTATGAAAGAGGAATTAATAAAGAGGATTGGAGATTAAATCCGCGAATTTTCATTTGTTTATTTTTCCAAATATCTCGCGTCGACTGATATAAATTGTACTTTTGTCCGGTAATTGCTTCGGCGATTTCATTCTGAAATATATGCGAGAGGAACTCTTAAGCCTCGTTCCACAAGTCTATGATGGATAACGCAGGTAATAGCCTGTAGGCAGTGATTTTAGAAGCGCCGCCGGTCAGCCATTAATATAACTGTTTAAAGAGAATGATTCTTTTTCCGCGATTTACTCTCAGAGTACTACCTTCGCACTATCGTTTTTTCAAATTTAATATGAAAACTTCTCGACTCTTTTGATCGAAGGCAAGGCTCGACCTCGAGTCTCTCGCCGAAGAGGATCACTACGCCGAGTACTTTAGCTGATCTCTCGGACTCTGCTCCTGAGGGTTTCGTAATTAAATTACATTCGATTTGATGTACGGAGAATTCTGCTGTCACGATCGGAAATAACACTCTCATCGTTGCGGAGCACAGGCTTCTGAAAGGCCGGAGTAAATGCTCGTGTCTACCGGAAACGATCATTAATCAACGATCTCGGTAACGTGTCGCGCAAAAACGTGCGAAAGCCTCGCGAGTCGTCGCGAGTCGTCGTGACTCACCGCTCGCGTAGCACCAAAGTACGTAATAGCGATCGTCGTGGTACAGAAGCAATTTAAAATGCATCGCCTGCAGCGGCCGTTTCGCATAAATGGCGATAAAGCGTGAGAAGCATGGAGTACTCGGATAAAAAAAAAAAAAAAAAAAAAAAAAAAGAGAGACACGCGCTTCTTTGCTTCTCTGCCTCTCATCGTACGCTCCTTTGAAATCGTATAGCTAATATTTTTAGCTTTCCAGATTAAGCTGCCGTCGTCCCAAGTTATCAAATAATACACGTTACGTTGAGATTTAATAAGTAAATAATTGGAGAAACGTGGAATAAAAAAGATGTCACATAAAAATTTACACGTTGAAGATACGAGGAACAAGTGTTAAAGACTAAATGTTACTAGATAAGACGGAATTGAATATCCAAAAACGTCTATTACTCTTTCTATATAAATATTAGATGATTAATACTAATATCGTCCTGTTAAATATTACATAATACATTCGTATCAAAATATCTGCGTTAATATCACAAACAAAACGTCCTTCTTGAAATCACTTCATATATTTTTTTCTAAATTGGACTTTCCCCGAATGAAACTTTAGATTACTTGACTTTTTCGTACTTTAAGTTTTTAAACGTTTTCGCACCGCTGTAAATCACAGCGTGCGACGTTTAAAGCGCGTCACACGAATGGAATACAAACTCGCCCGCGGTCTCGTGCCAGAGCAGGTCTCGCAATTTTATGCGGATAGCGTCGTCCGAAAGCATCCTAATTTACACCTCGTGTCAATCCAACGATTTTTCGATCGCACCGTCGTGTTTGTTATCGCGCGCGACTCTTATTTATCTTCCGTCCCGCGCATCGATCAATGAAAGAGACGCACGACGCAGAAAGGCAGCGGGCAATGACGATCGCAAGGATAAAACGACGACGTGATCGAGAGAGGGGGAGGATGGGGGGGAGGATGGGGGGCGATAATACGCGCTGCCAAAAATTCTCGCATCATCGGTTGACTGACTCATCGGCAGCATAGGGAAATATTTGACGCTCGCACCGCACTAGTCATCCCGGGTATTTGGGGATGCTGGGTGGCTCAGGTGGTTGCGTGGCGGCTTGAAATAGCGCCGCTCGCCCGCGCAAAATCGCGTCGATTAGGGCCACGAATAGTGCGCGCCCACCACCTCGTCAAGAGGCATCGGTAATTTTAGAACATTTTGTTGTGCCAGATCAACGTCGTCGGTGTGCGTCACTGTCTCCTTGCTCTCGTGTACGTGCACTGGTTTTTACGTAAATGCGATCGGACAAAACGAAATTTGCGCATCATAACGCGTGAGATCATCCCGCGGACTGTTTCGTGCGTATCATTCGAGGAATCTTTCGAGAAAAGTCACCAAACAGTTTAGTTTTGATTTCACAATTGATTTGTAGGCAATTTTTTGATTTTTTTTTTTTTTTTTTTTTAATATGATTGCGTAACTTGCGATGGTAAAATATATAGAAGAGATTTGTAAGAAGTTTACCATATTCGGAAACATTTAGCGTGAACTAAATCTTGCATTATTCAAAAGTGAACTATTTGTCACCTCCATTTACTTCATTTCATCATCAATTATTGCATCAATAAGTCAGTAAAATCCAAAATAGGATATTTCGAGATATTGTAAATATTATGTAAAAATTATATATATATATATATATATATATATAAAAGAAGGTAAAATAGCACACAATAATTTATAACAATCCGCTTTGTGGATGATATATTTTTGTTTAATATCGAAAAGTATGTTGAGCTTTTTATATAATTATATAATATGTTCCTCATCGAAGAATGTGATCAAAAGGCGAGATAATAAAAAGCGAGTTAAACAGAAAGAATGAGAGAGAGAAAGAGAGAAAGAGGGGGAGAAAAACAGAGAGCGGATAGACACAGGGTAGGAGGGAAGGGGCAAGACAGCAAGAGAGCGAGACGGAGCGATGTGAGAGAGCGAGGGAAGGGAAGGGAGAGGGGGAACGGGCGCGTGGCAGCGCGTGGTGCCAAATAGGGCATCAGGTGGTTGCGAGACGCTCGCGAGAAAAAGATCGTACGCGCGTGCGCGTATATACGTGACTGCTAACCGGGCGCACACGCACTTAGGCACGCACGGCACGCGTCTCTTACCCTTTTGTATGTACGGCAGAGCACGCGCGCGCGCTCGCAGATGTAAGACACAGAGAGAAAGAGAGAGAGAGAGAGAGAGAGAGAGAGAGAGAAAGAGAAAGAGAGAGAAGGAGAAAACCACTGTCCGGGGATAAAATTACTTTCTCCATACGCGACGGATTTGTATTGCTTTTACTCGCGGCTAACTACGTAACTATTTATACGTATGTATATGCAATCGGCCAAACGCGAGCGGCCACATTCTCGACGCTCCGTCCATCGTGATAGATCCAATAATAGCAGAGTAGATCGGAGAGAGAGAGAGAAAGAGAAAGAAAAAGGAGAGAGAGAGAGAGAGAGAGAGAGAGAGAGAGAGAGAGAGAGAGAGAGAGAGAGAGAGAGAGGAGGGAGGATTTGGAGAAGGAGGGAAGGAGAGCAGGTCCCTTGCTCTCCCGCGATCGATGGTTTCCTCCACGTCATCGCGCTCGCGGGACATGCGAGCACGGGATAGCGATCTGCGGAATTTCATTATCATGCCGCGCGCCTTTTCAGCGGGCTTAGTTACCGATATAACACGGGGTAATGGTGGCAATTTGCGTGCTCTCCGCACGCACAAGTGAATACTTATTCTCTAGGACCTCGCGGATAATTGACAGTAATACGTGATAATTCACCGCGGCGCGGCTTATTACCATATTCTGCACGGTCGCGCAGTATTTGTACACGGACCTGTATAATAATTCCGCGCCGCCGACAGACGCGTTATGTCAGAAATAGTTATCGACGTATTGACTGGGCGACAGCAGGTTTCGACACGCGATCCGAACGTATATACCGCCCGTTTCGATTTACGATCGACGCGACATGATATGCGCGTTCGAAAAGCAGCGTCCCCTTCCCTCTTCATCCAAGAGAAAAAGAAAAGGTAGAAAAAAAAAAGGGAATTACCCGTCTGAGAGCTTGGGTGGACGAAAAACGCTTGGCAACAAACGCATCCGCGGATTGATCCCCGCCGCTTCGCTCTTTTCCGCTCTCCTTATGCCAGAGTTCGCGCGGCTTTTCCTCCATCTTCCTCCACCGTGGAGCGCGTGCTCGCACGTTCTCGAAAGTATCTCGTGGGGGGACAACAGTCGCGCGCCGCGGGTCTACGTCACGACGTTCTACGTCACTAGTGAACGGGGTTGTGGAGCAGCCGGGGAAGCTGGGGGGACAGACGGGGAAGGAAGCTCCGATGGTGGGATGCTAGTACGCGCGGAGGAAAATAGGGGAAGGTGGCGGCGCGCGAAGTGCGACTGGTGGGGAGGGTAGATATATGTTCGTAAAGCACTGGCTGGTAACTACGACGGCGCGAGGAGCACGAAGTCGCGGGGTGAAGTGGGTGGGAGAGAAGGGCGGAGGGGGGAAAAGAGGAGATCGTTCAGATCTTACACGCGATATATATACGCGTGTATATATGTATACGTGCGCACATATTTATACGTATATACATGTATATATGATACGAGAGCATTCGTATGTGTATTTAAATATACGCGCGTATATCTAAATACACATGTATATGCCGCGTGTATAAATACGCGCATACGTATGAAGACATATCGCGCGCACACACGCGTGCGTAGACAGTGGTCCGACCGCGGGCGGGGATTGGCTGGCGGTCCCGACTCGGCGCTTCCAAATATGGGACAGTCTCGGCGGTCCATTCATAAAACTACAGGGCGCGCCGCCGCTCGGCTCAGTTCGTGCGCGACCCCCACGCATCGCGCATCCTTTAACAACATCGCTGTGCACGAGCCAATACACATTCTCCCGGCCGAGTTACACCTTTAACCGAAGGAGAGCCGCGCTTAAAGGAAGATAGAAAAAGAGAAAGAGAGAGAGAGAGAAAGACGAGTAAACGCACGCGCGCGAAGAGAAAGAGAGATAGATATGGATGGACAGAAAGAGAAAAAAGGAGAAAGATAGAGAAAGGGAAGGAAAGGAAGAGAGAAACGGAGAGAGAGAAAGAGAGAGAAAAGAGTTGTTCGTCTCAACGTAAAATCGCGCGCGGCCACTCGCGCGCGCGCGCTCGCGCGCTCACGCTCGTGC
Organism: Pogonomyrmex barbatus; assembly: GCF_055798465.1. Classification (NCBI taxonomy): domain Eukaryota; kingdom Metazoa; phylum Arthropoda; class Insecta; order Hymenoptera; family Formicidae; genus Pogonomyrmex; species Pogonomyrmex barbatus. The sequence continues at coordinate 6,399,845 of NW_028297113.1, read as the reverse complement.
GCTCACGCTCGTGCGCCTACGCACACGTTCCCGGATCATACACACTGTATTTGCTCTCACTCGCGCACAGATTCGGAGCACGCGTGGACCTGACGCGACAGCGGTAGCGGCGGCGGCGGCGGCGGCGACGACGGTTGGCGGTGGTTGGCGGCGGCGGCGGCGGCAGCGACGGCGACGGCGGGTGGCGGTTGCCGGACACGTCTTCTCTCGCCGCGTGAATACTTTTGCCTCGCTTCCCGACGCGTATTCACGTTGGCTCTCTCAGACGCGTCCGTAACGTCGGGAAGGTGAGAAGAGGAGTGTAATATCTCGAGACCGGTCTCACACGATATTAACAACCGTCGAGCGTCGCGCGTAATCTTCTTTTCCTTGTCGTTCGCGGAGAGACACGGTGGTATCAGGTACCTCGACCAAACTGACCGACCGATCGGCAAAATATCTACGCGTATGCGGGAGGAGCCGCAACGCGGTCTTAGACGCGCGTAACTTCTTTGGCGAACGGTGGTGGTAAATGGTGACGGTGATGGTGATTACTAGTGGTCGGTGGTGGTTTACTCCGCGAAGTGGTGTTGCCGGCCGCGGCCGGTGGCATCCATCGAGGTAAAAAGGAAAAAGGCGGGAAAGAAGACACCTTTTCTTCTTGCGTCAGACCGGCGTGCGAACGACTTGATTGAGTTAATCAAGGGCGCGCGATCAAGCAAGAAAGAGGGAAACGTCTCACGCATTGTTAATCGCTACTAATCTTACTAGCCGAAAGGTGTAGAGTGACGGAACGAGACCGATCGACGGGCCGATCTCTCCGACATTAACGCATTACTCACGGGCTTTAACACGCGCTATTTACACTGGGACGGAGGAAGGGAGAAAGAGCGAGAGAAAAAAATACCTACTTACTCCCGGGATAATAACTTAAAAATTCTCAAAGTGATCGAGGAACGGCTGTAATAATTTTAACCATAATAATTACGTTGAACGATACAACCGCAGGCGAGGACACGCAGTGCGGTACCGAGGATTCTGCCGTCGCCCAGGGAGGCGACCAGCTCCAGAGGATGACTATGGACGGCGTGGAGGTGGTGGGCTCGCAGCCGCACGCGGCCACCAGTCCGTTTCTGCTCTCCTCGCCACCCATGGGTCACCATCATCATCATCATCACGCGACGTTCAATCTGCAATCCGTGCAGCTTAGCTTCGACGCGTGTTTACCGTACAACGCGGCCTCCTCCTCGTCCGGCTCGGTCACCTGCGGAACGTCCGTGAACGCGATCTGCACGAATTCATCCTCCACGAGCTGCGACAAGAGCACGCCGTCGCTCTCCTTGGCGCCGAGCGTGCCGTTACATATGCAACTCCAGATCAGCTCGACCGCGTCCCCGGAGCACAATCACGGCCGTCATCATCAGCATCATCATCATCATCGATTGGACGACCATCACCAGCATCAGCTGCATGTCGCCAATGCGTCGTCACCGTCCACCGATACCGCGGACAAGAGACATCAGCCCGATGACGACGATAAGAGTTGCATCAGGAATTGCAGGAACGATATTCACGATACGAACGATAAGGATAAGCCCGGCGACCTGAACACGCCGGTCACCACCAGCAGCGACCTACCGTCTTTCTTCGGACCCTCCGCGCTTGTCGAACCGCCACCGATCTCAGGTACCTACATCAGCCTAATCCTTAAAACGAGGGAAACGCCAGCTCTCTCTCTCTCTCTCGTTTCTCGATACTTCGAATACCATACGACTTTATTACGAATTTATTTCATTGTACTTTCGAGTGCGTTTCGTTGGTTAACGTAACGCAAAGGGGGATAACATATGATATACGCGATCGTCGCGTATGAAATCTGATCGGATCGTGGCCGGATCGGATACGGATCTGTATCCCTCGTGATTCGGCGAACATTAACAGGATTACATGGGGCGAAAACACGGCGCCATTGAATACGTACTCTGTTTCGCTTTCGTCGACCTTTCGCTTTCTATACGTCCGCGAGCTCCTCGCGCTTCTCGGTGCCTGGTCGTTAACATCTGTATCATTCGCGGGAAAATTTAGGGTATCGCCTAAGTACTCGAGCACCGCGCTCTCTCCGGTGGTACACAAAGTAACCGAGGCGTCTGCAGCGAAGAGCCACGAGGCGTGTTACTGACGTTTATTACACTCGCCCGCGAAAACACGTAATATCGAAGGTCTGTCCGCCTGTCGCGGATCAATACCCAACGACCCCGACATTCAGAGACCCTCCTCTGCATCACTGCCACCTCCTCCTCCTCCCCATCCCTCTACCTCCTACCACTTCGGTCGGTTCATTCATACTTCCAGTTGCCCCCACCTCTGCCACCCCAGTACCGTAATAACCCTCCCGATTATCGTACGGCTTTACAAAGGCTTTTGCTGTATGTCTTTTTATCTCCTGACACATGAAAGTAATATATATTTAATAAAAGCGCAAACGCTCATAACTGCGACGGTCCCCAGCGCGCTTTACTTCTGAACGATAAGTATTAGGCAAGTCACACTATAGAAATATCATCGAATCAAGTCTTTTTACAAAAGAGAAATCGGATTACTATGTTTCATTCGTTTGCGATTTTGTGAGCATTTTCCTAACGCTAGTTAGCAATATATGCAGAGGAAAGGAAGTAACAAACGGCAGGATGCAGACAACAGATAGAGTCTGTGAGATAAGTCACCCCCATATCGCGCATTTCTTCCTGTCGGCTCCCGGTACAAATGCGGATGTTCGTTCGTCGCGTATATAGGCCACATAAAGAAACATACTCGTGGCATGTGGTATATCCGAGATCGAGACTAAGCGGTGATTTTATCGATGCTTCACAGGCAGCCTGGCGAGCGAGGACCTCTCTCTGGAAGAGGCGACCGCGGAGGAAGACGAAAACGGCGCATCTGCCGGCAGGGATCACCGGCATCACCATCATCAGGACGCGCGAAACGCTGTGACGTCGAACGCGCCCTCCTCGAGCAGCCCGCCGTCACGCCACCATCAGACTCAGGACGAGGCGGATCGCTGCAACGCGCTGCAGGGTGGTGTAATTTTATACTCACCGCATTCCACGTCCACCGCGCCCGCGACGAGCGTGAATATCTGCAATGTACCAACGCTGACCTATCGCGGCGTTTTCACCACGACATGTACGCAGTCGTCACCCCTGAGCAATCTCCAGGGCGACCAGCAGCAGCAGCAGCAACCGCAGCAGCCGGCGGGTCAGGAGCTGTGGGCGCCGTTACCTTCGCCAACCTTAACCTTGGCGGGTCAGCCGTTCCTTCACCCCAATCTACACTCGACCGCGTACAGCGGCGAGACCGTTGAATTGCTGCAGGTCGATTCGAAACCACCCCCGCCGCCTGGTTATCACGACACGGCGACTACCACCCCCGCGACCTGGCTGACGGGTCACGAGGACGCTTACGATCCTGGTCTCCTCTCCCATCATCACCCTCACACACATCATCAGGAGACGACGTTGAAGCAGGAGCCAACCGGCACCGGTTACACTCCCAACGTACAACAGCCGCAGCAGACTCAAGCGCAGACCCAGCAGCAGCAACAGCAACAAGCTCCGCCGTCTGCCACCTGCGGCTCCACGGGGGTCCAGCTGGCCGAATACAATCCGAGCACGTCGAAGGGCCACGAGATTCTCTCTCAGGTCTATCAGCAGAGCGCCTTACCGCTTCGATTAGTCCCTGTGAAGCCGCGAAAGTACCCGAATCGACCGAGCAAGACGCCGGTCCATGAGCGGCCCTACGCCTGTCCGGTGGACGGCTGCGATCGCAGGTTCTCTCGCAGCGACGAGCTCACCCGGCACATACGCATTCATACCGGGCAGAAGCCCTTCCAGTGTCGCATCTGCATGCGCTCGTTCTCGAGGAGCGACCACCTAACCACCCACGTGCGTACGCACACCGGTGAGAAACCGTTTTGCTGTGATCAGTGCGGCCGAAAGTTCGCCAGGAGTGACGAGAAGAAACGCCACGCGAAGGTGCACCTCAAGCAGAGGCTGAAGCGCGAGGCGTCCCACGCCAATCCGAGAACCCATCACCAGAGCCACGCGTCGTCACCCTGCAATCAATGAATTCCATGACAACGACATGTTGATAAAGTCCCCTTTAACGTTGAGATCTCATTACGTTTGTCACGTTCTGACAAGTTGTGATCTATGTCTCCCCGAGTCTATCTCTCCTCTTATTCTCCTTTCCCTTCTCTTCTCTCTCTCTCTCTCTTTCTCTCTCTCTCTCTCTCTCTCTCTCTCTCTCTCTCTCTCTCTCTCTCGACCATCGCTCGCTCTCTTTTTCCCTGCATCTTTCATGATGACCGATGAAGAAACCGCGGAATCCTTTAGGCGGTCACAACTGATCCGTCACTGACTGATCCGTTGTCGTCATTTGTCATCGATTCATTAGTCGTTTATATTAGAAGAGCCTTAGCTGGATACAAATGAATTTTACAAACAGCACAAGACGAATTATATTTGGAATTTCCGCTATTGAATCTCTGTAAATCGTAAGAATAATCATAAGCAATTTGCTCATTCTGAAAATTATCGTGCGAATCAAAGAAGAAATATTTAAATGTCGCGTATGTAATTCTCATCCCTCGCGAGCGAGAACGATTAACTTCATGCACTTTAAGATAAAACTCACTGAAGAGAATGTGGTTTACTCACTGTACCAAAATAATGTTTCTTGCGTCATAACGAAAAATCGAAGTACTTAAAATATACTAAGGCACAATTTGTGTGCGATTATTGGAAACCAACTCACAGTTGAATGGAAACGACCGCGATGGAATGGAAGTTAATCGTTCGATTATAAAAAAAGATCCCATTCTTAAAATAGTGAAACGACAGACAGTTATTATTCCGCTTTACGTGTATTTTCTGCCTTAGCTTGTATCCAGATACATGCACAGAAATGCGAACGCTCTCTCTCCCCGCTCGCGAGACATTCGACGGCATTTCGCCGTATTCAGATGCCATTGAGCGTGGCGAGAGCGTTTTCGTGCAATTGTATAACATGAAATCGATACCATCCGCAGCTTCCGGGAATCGTAGAGTGAAGCGGAAGACACAGAGGGAGAGGGAGAAAAAGAGGGACAAAGAGGAGGGATGGGGAGGTGGGATGAGGTGGAGCAATGCGTCTCATTGCATGCGAACGACTGTGCGAGAATGTAATGCTTCGTAAAACGATAAAGTATTATGTATCGACTCGTTCCATGGTCAATATGAGAGAAGCGGGGCTCAATATTTAAGAGCAGATACAACTCGTCCCTCTACTCCGCCCTCCCTCTCTCCGTCCGCCCCCATCTCCCTGCCTTAAGAGCGCAATTTAAAAGACTCACGCGATTTAAGTGCAATTTCCCAAGAAATTCATATTTCCATGGAGCTGTATACTTGTAGGTAGATCTACATATATATCTTACAAGAAAGGCGGGACTGTTGACAAGGTTCGCGGCAACGGAAAATAGAGATATTTTTTTATTAAGTATATATTTGTATATAACCATGATTCAAGCATAGTAATCTATCTCGAATCTATCTCTCTTAAATACGAACGATCAGGACAAAGGTATTTATTTTTTAAAAAGATTTTATGGGATTGCGTTAGGAGATGTATAGGTGCTAGAAAAAGGAGGAGAAAAAAAAAGAGTTTCTCCTCTCGTTACGATAAATGTTGTTGAGAAACTTGATTTCGACGATTGTTAAATTTATTCTGTACTGCGTTGCCTTGCCAGAGAAATTGTGCAATATGTTTTCGTAAATTTTCCCACGTGATTTTTTTTTACAAGATATCGACTTCTGATTTTGCAACAGCAATTTTTTCGCTTTTTTTATATTGTATTCTTTTTTTATTGCTCTCGTTGCCCCCCTATGCCTGCGTTCTCACGCCGTATTTTCTTCGTGCTCCGAACACGCTAAATCTCGGCTGTCTCCGTCAAATACTTCCGATTCTTTGATCATTCTTTCGCCCCCGCCCCCGCCCCTTCCCCTTCCCCGCATTACTGTAAAAAAAAAAAAAATTCCACAAATAATTGTAATTAAACGTGATTATCGTTGTTGAAAGAAATATTTCGTGTACATATGTATATATCTTATTATACATAATTGCTGTATGTATGTAAAATCTAACGTCGTTCTTGCCCTTCCTCCTCCCTTCTTTTCTTGTCTTCATTTCGCATTATTATCCCCTCTCCTCCCCCCCCCCATTACATGTATACATATATCTAGCAATTGTTAATGTTATGTATATGTTGCTCTATTTATTAACAAGATGACTATATCAAATGAATATATTGTTAAAGTTAAATAATTATTTTTATTATTGTAACGACTATTCAGGCGTGCAATGCGTTGCAACGATGATTAGAAAAATGACATACGTAGTATCCGAGCTTGTACGAATTATGAAAGTCGCATATGCGTATACACATACACATATACATATACGCACACATATACATATACATAATGCAAACAAACATCGTAAATACACACGGATACGCGAGCGTATGCGACCGCGATGATACGCACTACAATGAATTGTAAACGCAATATAATGCAAGCGCGTCCACAAGAGAAATACTTTTTTTACAGATAGTATTATCCTATCGCTAGATAAATTATATGTAATTATTATACATATAACTGCGCTCCGAGTGCAATGCACGTAACAGAAGCTCTCCCAGCTGCCTGTATATTCGTGTTGTCATCATCGCCCCTGCATATGCTTTTCTTTGCAAAGCGGGTAACGCGAACAATCTTGCAACAATTATTAACAGAAATACAATTAACATTGACTCGACGTCAGGTTGTTTTGATTCTTTTCGTAACCCTTTCATAAGAGTTATGCGGAAACCGTCACAGGGACGCAGGAACAATAGGAAGACGCATTCTTTGAATAATCTGAAGTCGATCTCTTCTCGACAGAAATTTCAACCCTTAAACCGAAATTCTGTTGAAAAAAACTTGGAATAATATTATTAATATTTTATATGTATACTTTATTTCTGAATTAATTCTCGAAAAAAAAATTCAATTTCTTCAATGCAAATTTATCGTCATTTTTGATAAAAAAAAAAAAATAGTCGACTTTATGTTGATCAAAGGATATGTCGTTGAATTTTTAAAAGCCTTTCTTCAACGCTCTGTGCAAAAAAATGTATGCAAGCTTATGGGGCATTAATTCACACACGATCATAAGCATTCCGATAGTATTAAGACAAATTAACCTCAGTGAAAAATTCAATCGATGCACTTGAAATGAAATATGAATTTAATTATAAAATGTCAAATAAAAATATCGTTTATAAAACCTCGTGTCTTTAACTTGAACCATTTATGAGAAATTGAACGTTTCATTTCAAAAGATTAAATAATTTTCTTTAATAAAAATATCGATGAATGAAATTTATATGACATTCTCAATTAAAGAAGAGATTTTAATAAAGATTGCCCTGTTGGATGTAATTTTAGTCCGTAATTAGTAACATTTTATTGCTCGGCTAAATTTAGAGAGAGATAAGAAGACCTTAAATTTATGAAAGAGGAAGAAACGGCATGGTATTTAATATTGAAATTTCGAGATTTGCAAAAAGATATAATAAAAGTTTACGTAAAAATGAAGTTATTTCGATGTTTAAAGAAAATATTTCTCCGTTCATCACGCCCGCACGCGTGTGTCACCGATCATACCCGGGTAAAATATTTCGCTGAAAGAAAATGTCAGAGTTTGTTTCTAATAAAAATGTAATAGAGATTTAATTAAACTTCGGTAAATTTAGCGACAGTCGTCACGGCGAGTCGCGAAAGTTCGCGGACGTGAAACGCGAGGATGAAGACGCACGGAAGGCATCTCCTCCTCCGGTCTGCGCTCGTCGCCGCTAGAGCATCTTTTCAGAGAAATATTCGCGACAATTGTTTTGCGGTTTGGATCCGACGCGCGATCGATCTCTCGCGCGTCTTTCAGCGGTTTTGGCTGACTCCGGTAGCTCTCGCATAGGGAGAGAGAGAGAGAGAGAGAGGGGGGGGAGAGAGAGAGAGAGAGAGAGAGAGAGAACGCGTGATATAGCCTACGTATATATAGGTATATACAGGCACCTACATAAGAAAGACAGTGCGCGAGCGACAGTGGGCACGAGTGAAGCTGAGAGCACGTCTATAAATAGGACCGAGAGCGAGATGAAGCCTCCTCTGCACTTCGCGGTATACCTTCCGCTGCTCTCCGTCTCACCGCGAGAAATCCCTCCGAGGACTCTCTTTTTTTTTTTTCTCTCTTTCTGTGTTTTGCCTTTCTCTCGTTCTCTCTGCTCGTCTCTTCTTCTTTTTTTTTATCTCAATAGATATCTTGGCCTGGGAGACAGTACCGATTTTTTTCTCTTCTCGCCACTTTTTTCTTCTTTTCTTTTTTTTTCTTTTTTTTTTTTAAATAAATAAAAAGCTAACGAGAGAAAAAACGAAAATAGATCAAGCTTCAATCGTATGATTGATATCTCAATTAAAGTCGTCAATATTTTAATAGCAAAGAATCTTCCTCTTCGACTTAGCATCCGGACACCTGTTGTCCAGGAGCAGGAGTCAAAGGCTTCTTTAGGATAGTCTCTTCGTATCGGCTCGAAACGATTTCATCGATTATTCATTAAACGATAAAGCGTAGGGTTGCGCAACGTTGAATTTCTACCGCGGGGTTTCGAGACAAGAGATAAATAGTTTCCGCAGAGCGTTGCGAACTCCACAACCGCGGGTTCGTGATATTTTTCCGAATTAACGCGCTGATATTAAAGTGAAAAATGCGCGGCGATGGATAGCGCGAGAAAGGGGGAGGGAACGAAACCGGCCGGGGTGTGCCGGTGTCGTTACTCCGTTGCGTCGTAGCATCCATCGAAAGGCCCCGCTAGGGGTTAGGGTCACGTCACGGTGAACGAAAGAGCAAGGGCGAGAGGAGGGGGGAGGCAGGAGAGAAATAGCAAGAGAGAGAGAGAGAGAGAGAGAGAGAGAGAGAGAGAGAGAGAGAGAGAGACGGAAAGAGAGACGACGGAGAGTTCATTGAGCAACGGCACGTGTACGCGAGATAGAGAGTGCGGCTGCGATGCTTGGCGGCGGTAGGGGGTGGGAGGAGGTGAGAGAGCGGCAGGCGGCAGCGGCGTGGCGCGGCGCGGCGCGGCGCGGCAGCAGTAGGGCGAAAAGGGGTTGCCAAGCGACCATACCGTGCGGTTGCCCTTGGCGACTAGTTGCGTCACTGCAGCGTCGCGTGACGTCACGCGACGCCACTGCCCTTGACCGTCAGGGATGACACCGGGGAGAGCGTCCTGGCGACCCTGTGCCTGTGCAACTCCACATTGCCTCTCTCCTCTTCCCGCGCGTCTCTCATCCCTCGCCGTTCACCCTGACACTGGGATACGCAGGGATACAAGTCTATATATAGAAGCGAACTAAATAGCGAACCGCTACCACCACCGCCACCGCCACCGCCACCGCCACCGCCACCGCCACCACCGTCGCCGCCGCGCGCGCGTCGGAACGCACGCGGCTTACCTTTCGATCCGGGCGGCTTCTGCCGCTGGAACCGCAGCCCCCCCCCCCCCCCCCCGATACGCATCGCGTATCGCGGTGTGTTTTGACACGCAACTCGAAATAGCATTAGCGCGCCTCCCGCCGTCGCTATTTTCAGAATTACGGATGCCGGCGGTTATTGTTACGCCGACGATCAAGCGCGGGGCGGTGCGACAGGCGCTCGCGCGTTTTGCGCCCTCAACCGGTAATCGATTGACGCGAGAGAAAGAGAGAGATAGAGAGAGAGTTTACACGTCGCGTGCAATATTTATAGAATGACGCGCGCGCGAGGCTTGTTTAACGCGTAATGCGAACTCGCTTAATACAATTCCCACTTGTCAGTGACGGCAGCCACCCTCTACCGCGACGTTTTCCATTATTTATCTTTTCCGTTGTCCTTTTTATTCGAGCGCGTCACACACGTCGCGATATGCCTCTCCCCGAGATTTCACGGCACAGTTATCGTCATCAATTTCTTACCGTTCGGTTCTTTCGCGGATTCCTGATGAACAGCTCGTCGACGAGATATTCGGGCCAGATTTAGCCATGAATTTTACTTAGGGCAATTTTACTTCTATTCGATATCGCAACGGCAAACGCAAGATACGGTCTTGAATATTTTATTATATCCCCGCACGGAGAACCCGATGAAAATTTTCTGCTCTCCTGATCCTATTGTTTTCCCCGTCATCCCTAGACGCACTCGCAAGAAATTATTACGCCATAATGATAATAGAAAAGTTATAAAATGTTTAAATAACGACGGCGCGATACGATGAGAGATATTGATTAATTGTACAAATTATTTTAGTATTAAAATGAATTCTATATAAAAATCCATTAATAAAAAATAATTTAATTATAGAATATCATCACATCACTTTTCAATCTCGTGTACTCTATTGATCGAATAAATAAATTTCTATAAATAAAGAAATATATAACGTCGATTATACATTCCACAGGTGCTTTATATTGATATTCAAAAACATGTTGTTTACTTTACGAATGTTCATAAAGATTTTAGAATTTAAGAATCTTAGAAAGCCTAAGAGATTAATTATTGCTGCGTTTTCGCAATGCCAATTGACTTTCTCGATCGTGCTATGTTTGTGTTGCGAAGACAGCACGAAGGTCGTGCATTTTGATGATTTGTATCTTTTATATATGTAGCTGTTATCATAGATAAAAAGGTTACAAGTTGTGTAAAAATATATTTTTATTTCGTACGTTCTTTAGATTATTTTATAATCAATTAAATGTGAAGTATATAATTACGTAATTTTTTTTCATGTTACACGACAGCTATTCATAGTACGACATGTACATAGTTGCGTCATAGAATTTATTTTTTACTTAATTGAAAAATATATAATGTCAGAAAATAAAATAGCATGTGTCTATAGTATCTAATGTCAATATTATATATTAAAAATTGCGTGTCATGGATGTCAATATTGATATTCATCTATTTCTGAAAGATATTATGAGATATAACGAGAGTATTTCAGGAATGTAAGAATAATTTTATATATCTAAACATGAATTTTTATGAATTTCGTTAAAAATATACTTTGAGGAAGCAACTCTGCTATCTTCCATATATCTCTCGTGCAGATTCTTTCTATCAAGCTATGAATTTCCGCGATATCTGTTGAGAGCGACGGATTATCCTCTCACGTGCAATTTACGCGTATCTCCGCTATTCGATGAACGTTAAAACACGAAGAGTAATTATTTAGTAATTATTTACTAAATATATTTATAAATATATTTTATAAAAGACGTTCACGGTAATGTGTTTAATATATTCTTTATCGACAATTTATGATATTTTCTTCCGAAAAGTAGTCGCGGATTTTGATGATATTGAAAATATAAAAAATATTAAAGTATTTAAATGTATTTTAAATAAGAATATTCTAAGCACTTTGGAATTATGTTTTAAATATAAAATTTTTTTTTAATTTATATATTGAGACTAAAAATGACAATAAAACATTATTTAGTTGTTTTAGAAATATAGACTTAATGTTTGTAAATTAATAGCATGAAATATGAATGTATAATAAAAACATAACATATTTTTCCTACATATTTTTGTTTCACATTATTATTGTTATATGAAACATGGTATATTCAGCTACATTTATTGTTTTTATTCGTTATGAGTTGTTGTTAGTCAATTTTCATCAATGTTGAAAAAGTTACAAAGGAAAATAGAATTCGTGGTTTTTATCCTTGTACAGGAAATTAAAACACATGTCTCATTCACAAATCCATTACAGAACTATCACATCAATGCGAAATAGAAAATAGCTTTTAAAGTAAAGCTATTTCTTTTAATGTCGTTTATATATACATTAAATTTAATTATATATATATATGTATACATATGTATGTACAGAGGAATTTTTAATTATAATTTTTGTATTGTTATATTTATAATCTGCATCAAAAAATTAATAAGAATTAACTATTTAATTACAATTTTTGATGACCAATGTATTAAAAGTTGCCTCGTTTTAATTTATATTTCATTTATACACACATATATACATGCATGCATATTCAGTTTCAAATTATTAATTACATTTAAATCATGAAACACAAATATCTACATACGATGCATTCGTTTCAAAAGTGTTGAACTTCGCATAAGCAGATATAGGTGGCAGATAAATACAATACTTAAAAGGAGCGAAAGGATGATAGTTTTTCTTCCCAGATATATTAGAAATTTTTGGACGTGATTATTTATTTATAGTTATCATCAGTTAAACTAATTCTGTATTTTCATTGATGAATTTAATATTGATATGACATTTTTTAAAAATCTTATGTTTAATGCCTGTATAATGTTTTCACATCTATCAACAAAATGTTAAATTATCGGATATAATTTCGAATCATGATGCGCGAATATCTCGATACGTTAATGTTAGCGATATTTTAAACTGCATGCAAATTATGAAATTAATAATTTTTGAATACCGTTCTCATAAGAATAATTCAAAAAGTAGATTATTTTTGTTCTTATCATATATCAGTTTTGATACACGCATAACGACAGAATAAATGGATATAAAAAATATATATATCTTGTAATTTTAGTAACTATCGTGATAAAATCGTATGACACAATCGATTCATAATATCATTTTGAATCTTCATTCATTATTAAAATAACATGTTTTTGCATTATAAAGATATGAATAAATTGTATAACATCTGATTCACTTGACACATTGAACATCGTTTGACCAACATGTGGTAGAACATTTCTTTTGAAAGATGATAAGTATACGCTGAGTGAACAATAAAAACGCAAATCTTGTTAAATATCAGAAAATATTTCAGAGAAGAAGATATCATAGTAAATGCAAACGGAACGTTTGTTAAGATTCGATTCATATAAAATATTACATAAAAAAATTATTTTTTGTTTTTGCTACTCATATTCACTCATGTACACTCATCTTAAGACAGATTGCTTAATACATCTGTTATGATTCTGTACAGAATCATCTATATACACAAAATTATATGAATTTTATATATTAATCAAAATTCGAATATTTCTGTCTCGCTGTTTAGATCAGACTTAATATTTTCAAAACATTTTTTTTATTCAGCTCAACGTGTTAAGTCAATGTTATAAAATCTTTAACGAGAAATAGGAAGAGTTTGTTTCTCGAGCCACTTAAGTGCCTGAGCGTTTTCCGGTCCTTGTAAGAAAGGTTTTAAAACTTTCAAACATTTCGCATGATAATTATTCAAATATTCAATCTGAAATAACACATATTATAAAACACAAGTAAAATATTTGTAATAAATAAAAAATAAAATAAATAAAATCAATTATTTGAAAATGTATATACCTCATGATCTGTGAGCATCGATATGTTAAGCAGACTTGTTTGAATAGGTACAAGCGTCATGGTTTCAAAAGTCAGGTAACCTCGATTTTTGAAATTGTGAGGCGTCTTCGCAGGAACAACCAACTCAACGTTTTCCAATCTAATACCAAACTTTCCGTCCTCGTAATATCCTGGTTCTGTTTTTTTTGTAAATATACATAATTTAAGTTTATTTAGTTTAAATGTTTCGATTACGCAAATAATGTTTTATCAAGTTTTTATTATACCGTTCGACAAGAACATTCCCGGTTGTAAACCCGGATCATCCGGATGTGGTTTCCAAGAGATACCAATAGGTTCTTCATGGACATTAAGATAAGCTCCAACTCCATGACCAGTACCATGAAGATAATCAAGACTGCAAAATTAATTAACAGTTAGACATAAACAGAATTAGTTCTTTTTTCGCATAATATGATATAAAATTTTCTGCTATCATATAATAAAAATTTTTATATACCCAATACTCCACAAACTTTCGCGTGCCAACGTGTCGAGGTAATTTCCTTTCGTCTTGAAGGGAAATATTGTTGTCGAAAGTCGGCATTGCCCTTTGAAGACTCTGGTGAAACATTCACGCTCGAAATTCGTGGGTTCTCCAAAATGAAATGTTCTTGTCACATCTGTCGTACCGTCCTTATACTGTGCACCAGAATCACAGAGATAAAGTTCTTTATCTGTAATAGGTACATCAGTCTCTGGCGAAGGTGCATAATGAATAACTGCTCCGTGAGGACCAACAGATGATATAGTGGTAAAACTTAATCCAACAAAATGATCTTGTTCCCTTATAAAAAAAAAAAAATAAGTTTCTTGTATCTACATTAACTACAGTTTACTGTGTGTCGCCTTATATATGAATTGACTTACTGTCTAAATTGTTCCAGCCGCGTCGCACCCGAGATTTCCGTAATGCGCTCGTTCGTATTTTTGATCTTATCTTCTAGCCAAGCGAAGTATTTCACAAGAGCGACAGAATCTCTTGCGTGCGAGGACTTCATACCTTCTACCTCGACAGCATTTTTTATCGATTTCATGATGCTAATAGGTGTGATATCCGTATGTTTCTTGATATCGCCGCAATTGGCATGTAATGCATAACTGGATTTATTACTGATCCAGATTTTATCCTGATCCGACAACGAACTCACAAATTCCTTCATATAAGCATGTATATCTTCATACTCATGAATGATCGGAGGAACACCTTCATTTTTCAGTTGTTCCAATGCCTCCTGGCTGACTCTACTTTTATCTATAAAGACATGTAAGTCTTTCATGGTGAGAATAACATAAGCGAAGAAGACAGGATTGAAAGGTATATCGGACCCTCTCCAATTTAGCAGATATGCAATCTCATCCAATGCGGTTACTACAAGTACCGTCGCATCATTTTCTTGCATTGCTTTGCGACATAATTTTACTTTGTCCCCTGTACTCTGGCCTGAGTATTGTAATGGTTGTGGGACCACCTTATTGGCTGTACGCGCTGGCTGTTCATCACCCCATACTTTGTCTACTAAGTTCTCAGAAAGAGAAATCAAGGAATGACCAGCAGCAGTCAGAGTCGTGTGCAGTCGCGCCCATTCAGTATAACTTATTAAATTGGCATCTGCTCCGACTACAGATTTCGGAGGTAAATTTGAAGCTAGCCACACAGCAATAGTAGGTGTATCCAATAGACCTTCCCTCATCAGAGTCCAGGCCTCAGACGGGTCCATCTCTGACAAAGCTTGTTGGTAATATCTTCCATCTGTCCACAGCAACGCCGCATCGGGCAAAACAACTACTGTACCATAGGAACCACGGAAACCGCTGATAAAACGTCGCCTCTGATCCCGTCCACTAGAATATTCTGACTGATGCGCATCCTCCCCATTGACAATCAAAGCCTGGATACCCTTCTCCCTGCCACCAGTATAAACATTCTTCATCAACGCTCGAAGCTGTGTCAGCTTCCAAAGCCCGTTCCTCTTTACCATTCTGCAATGCAAAAAAAATCACATCGTTATTCTATATCAATGATTACATCAATGATAACATAAATTAAAACCACAGAAATTAATCAAGAATTGACGCAACTCGTTCTTTACCTTGTAAACAAATCTTTCAAACACAACACTCTACCGACACATCTGTCTCACGGTAGAAAACAATAAGGATCCTATATAAGAATCCTAAATAAGAACAGATATTTTCCAGAGATCTGCGACTGTGACACGTTTTCTATCAGTATCGCAAAGATTCGTTTCGCATCGTCCTTTTGAAAGAACTCAGCTATCTTATCTTCGCGATAAAAGGAAAAAATCGCGGAGTCATACAAACAAGCTCCTAATCTTCTTCGATATAAACATGTGACACAAACAATCTCTCGAATGATGGAATCTAACGTGACTAACTATCTTCTTTTCTTCTCAATTGGTCCGGCAAGGAATCGACACAGGTCAAAAACACGACCGATAACACATACTCGCGGACAGTGTCCCGAAATGTTTAGTTTTGATCATGAAGTCTGTTCGTTTTATCTGAACCTCTTGCACAGTATAACCGATAGTGACACTTTAGTGTCGGTCCACAATAAGTATTTAATCTTTAAGCCGTAAGAAATTGACCTATCATATGCGATTATTCTTTTCATATTCGATTATGATTGATCAATTTCTTACTTCTTAAAGCTTAAATCACTTATTGTGGACCGACACTTATGTCGATTTTTGATCTTTGAGTGCCGATCACGTGGCCATTAGCTACATTAGTAGGGCTACGTTCGGAAACATCACCCGAGTGACTCCATGTATCGTTTTATCCTAGTTGTTTATCGAATGTAAGCAAGGATAAGGCTGGTGTCCCATGGCGCGGAAATCCACAGCGGAACGGAACGCGCGAACCAATCACAGCACAAAAGAACGAACAGAATGAACGAGTTTTCTTTTGATTCTTATTTATCAGCCTATGGTTCTTATTTATCAGTCTAAGACGATACACGGAGTGGGGGGACTCTATTTCCGAACGTATCCTGGTTGGAAAATCAGGAACGAATGTAGAAATAAGTGCCCTATTATAAGTATTACGTATTCACTATTTCATTTACAAACTTTCATAGTAGGTATGTTCCTGTCGCATTAAATTTCATTGGATTCGAACAAAAACATGGCCTGCGCGAGTAAATCCGCGCGACTACGTATTTTGTCGCAAAGTGCCTCTACTGATTACTGTGTTTCTTCTTATACCTCTTTTAGTTTTTTTTTCTTTTTTTTTTTGTTGAATGTAGAGAGATAAAGAAGAAATCCAATAAGTGTCAGTCCACAATAGGTGATTTAAGCTTTAAGAAATAAGAAATTGACCAATTATAATCGAATATGAAAAGAATACTCGATTATGATTGGTCAATTTCTTACGGCTTAAAGATTAAATACTTATTGTGGATCGACACTAAGGGATACTAACAAGAAGATATATACCAAAAAGATTGAAATTCCCTCAGGATTTAGATATTTGAAATGAATTTTTTTCTAAAGCATATAAATGCTTTAGAACTAACTGTATTTTATAACATAGTTATTAGTTAAAAATACTAATTTGTATTAATATATATTTCTTCTTGTTAATATAAATAATATAGATATATATGGTAAATAAACAGCCAATGTCTGCATTATTTGCAAAAGCATATAATGAGATATGTATATAATGAGATATGTATATTTTATTTTATATTTCTTTATAATATGCAATAGATTGACTTAAAAAATATCATATGTAGGAATAAAAGTTTAATGGCCCTTTTAACAAAATCTTAAACTATTTTTGAAATTCTAACATGAACATACTGAATTTTCAAATAAAAATTTTTTAATGTTTTTAAACTAGATTATTAGAACGATATTATTATATTTTACTTACTTATGAACGGTACTAGTTCCATGGATGTTGCCATTTTTGTTTGCAGGATTTATTCCATAACCATAAATTTCCTGCAAATTAATGACGCTTATTAATAACAATAATAATTTTATGAACGTCATTTTTTGCAGCTTTTTAAGCGGCAATGAAATAAAATTTTAACGAAAACTGTAACACAAATGTTATCTTTATATACTTGTGTGAATTCTTTAATGCTTGATAAGTCATTCGTACATAATAAATGATTACTTATAAATTATCTTATCAGATACAGTGGATCATATAAAATAAAAGTTGTTAAAGACTTTATTAAGTTTTATTTATTATATTATTATTACTGAGTTTAATGACAGAGAAACTGATGATATATCATTAATATACTTGTTTCTTGAAATTTGTTATAGAAGCAGAATAATTCTAATTAGAAAGATTAAATTACTACCTTTTCTAAAATGAAAATTATTAAATAATTTACATAAAAATATGTGTGATTGTGAATTTATTATTTCATATATGTAATTAATATTATTTTCCTTTTCAAATTAATTTATATAAAATTGTTTCTGTTTAATATTATCTTTGGCCATTTTATTATAAGATTTATTTTCACAAAAAACTTTGTTTTATCATAAAGTTTTATGATTATATAACATAAATAAATAATATAATATTTATAATTTCAGATTAATTGTATATTTTATCAAAATTTTAAATTAAATATTAAACAGTACCAAATATTAAAATTTTAAAAGTATAATAATTTAGAAACATCAACATAATCTCTTAACGATTAAACTGAAAAAGATTCATAAAAATAATGGCACGATTATGTCGTTCTGGTTTATTTCATACAGCATAATACATATAATATGGAAAATTTATGTATTAATTTATAATGACAACAGAAACGTGTAAAACACGCGTAATGTAATCAGTTGCAGCTGTGTTAATACAAATCATTTAATGTGCAAATAAATATTAAAAAGTTTGATCTTTTTAAAAATTGTGAAATCACTCTTATATTTTTAAATATTATTATTAGTCGTTTTTAATTTTCATAGAGATTATTATATTTTATAAATATTTTATACTCAACATGACAAGATATCAGCTATATTTACACATGTATACATAATATACATATATTAAGGGCCTGCGCATAATAAGGCAAATATTAAAAACAGAAATAAATATTAAATTTTGGAAATGAAAATTCGAAATAAAAATTAAATATAATACGCGCAATGAATATAAATAAGTATAAAATATAGTCATATTTGAAAATTATTTGTATTTATTGTGCGTTACGTTTAATCTTTATTCTGAATTTTTATTTCTAAAATTTAATATTTATTCTTATTCCTAATATTTTCTTCATTGTGCGCAGGGCCTAACATTCATTATATACCAAGTGTGAAAAATATAGCAAATCTCTATCATACGAAGCCTCGATTCTCATCTCGCGATAGTTGCACTTCGCACGATACATCGAAGCGTCGATAATCGAGGTGAAGTCTAACATGACATGCCAGTCAATCAGCATGCGCTACGTTTCTTTCCGCGGAATTCCCCTCCAATGTCATGAAATTTCAATTTCATTGCGTCTATTGCCGATTGTGTTGGTCTAATGACTTTGGCGATCATTTAGAAGTTCCGTTTTCTCATCACTTTTTCAAAATTTATCATACTCAGTTCCCGCGAAGAAAACGCAAAAGTGTCGATCGTAATCGGGGACCTGGAATACAAATAAAGTTGGAACACATTGAAAAAGGTATTTTTTTTTTTTAGGTTAAATAACTGTTCTACCGACTGAATAAACTGCGATAGAACTTGCGCGCGAAATTATCATGTGAACACTCTTTTTTTTGATCGAATAACGATTTTGTTTTAGTCTCTGAAGATAATATCATAGATTCTGAAATTACACAAATTATTTTCCATTATATATATTTTATATGTAAAAATATGTATGTTAATCTCAAAATTTAATATAGACGTTTCACTGATTGCACAATCTTAAGATCACGAAATCTGATTTAAAATCTTGAATGTAAGATCGAATTATGAATATCGGTATTTTTTTTTAAATTCGATTTGATTTCGTTATTTTTTTTTTTTTTTACAGTATCGAGTGGTGGCTTTTTAGAAATTTCTCAAAACTTTTTTTCCAAGTCTAAGATAAGGAGAACGTCGAGCAAACGCATCTTCAGCGAAATCTGAATTGTGGCAGTTGAGAACATGAATATCTGAAAAAAATTTATCTATAGAAGAATTCTAGAAATGTGACGCATCCTTGGTCTTTCGGTGTATTATTAAAATTGGTCGTCGCAAGCACTATTTGTAAGCAGTATTGCATCATATTCATAATGATACGAAACCAGAGACGGCAACAGGGGCTGGAGTATGGGATATTTCTGCTATGTATGCAGGCCCTTAATTTTGGAATTGATAAAATACCACCTGCTACTTTGATTGGAGTCATTGGGCAGGTAAATTCTTACAAAAACAATATATAACAATAATTTAATTTTTGATTCTGATAGTCCAAGTCAATAGCCTTTAGATCAATAGTTTGCTAGATTATGATAGGAAAATTAAACCTTTGTGATGGTATAACTATTTTTTACGAGAAGATAAATAATCTTGGTATCATCCAAGTATAATAAATGTTTACTCGAATGTATGTTCTAGACTTTACTGTACACTGGACTGATACAGGTGCCATGGAATGCAGAGGATGTATGTATATCAGCCGTGAAGATAATCAAGTACAAGAACTGGCGATCGTTCTTTCTTTCCAACTTTGAACATGGATCCGATATGCATTTATACTATAACATGATTTCTTTCATTCTGAAAGGCTTTTACCTGGAGCCTATTTATGGCACAATGAATTTTATACTGTTACTTATTATATTGTCCACTGGATGTAGCGCTATGTATGTATTCCTAGGATACATACTGATGCAGTTAACGGGAGATTATGGATATTTTACGACATGCGCCATTGGCTTTTCCGCCACGTTATTCGCGTTGAAGGTAGTCGCATTATGCGAAGAACACGACAGGATGCACAATATCAATGGGTTCATAGTACCAAGTAAATTAGCGGTATGGCTCGAGTTGATATTGATACACCTGTTGGTCCCAAACTCTTCCTTCGTAGGCCATCTAGGGGGCATTTTAGTTGGATGTTTATATTCTTATACATTTATAGGAGAAAAAATTGATAACTTGATATATG
Source organism: Pogonomyrmex barbatus (assembly GCF_055798465.1). Classification (NCBI taxonomy): domain Eukaryota; kingdom Metazoa; phylum Arthropoda; class Insecta; order Hymenoptera; family Formicidae; genus Pogonomyrmex; species Pogonomyrmex barbatus. The sequence goes on along the minus strand of NW_028297113.1, from coordinate 6,379,203 downwards.
CGCTAACAGGTATACCTATTATACACGAAGAACAGTTTTATAGAAGACGAAACGGGTTATTTACGTAGTATTTTATCACTTTCATTTGTTTAACATGTCTCTGTGGTCCTATTTAAATTTGCACAATGTACATACCAGATTGGATTGATATATAAAAAATAATTCTATTGAATTATTAATGCTATTCAAAGAGAGTGCTTAATTTTGAAACTTTCTGTGATCTAAACGATATATGAATATTCTATAAAAATATGTATTAACGTGATAAAATATATTTTATATGTGTATATATCTATATGTAATGATTTTATAAATATATTACGATTATTTTTAAATTTACGATTCGTTTAAATAAAGTCCAAATGCTTATATTCATATAACTTTTACTTATTTTTCATTAAAAATGCAATTTCTATAAATAATATTATCATACAGAAAATTTATTCTGTATAATATCGTATGTTTATATACATAATATTCTTAATGTTTAAAATAGATAATAAAATCAATGATTTTAAGAAAAGAAAAAAATCTTATTTAATAATTTTCAATTTTCTATTATACATATTACAGCATAAGAATTTTACCTTCAAACTGTCTGTAGAACCTTATGCAATTTGTACATTGTAATATTTAGTATACTCGAGCGTTGCGTCGCCGTCATCGAACCCGCTGCAAAATAAATATGGAAAATGAAAAAAATATTCTTATTAAATACAAAGATCAAGTACAAAAACTCACAGATTGCTTTATTGTCGACTGGATATGGTATTCCATAGAATATGAAATACGCGCACATTTTAGCCAAAGATGTGATATCAGCCTGTACCGTTCCATTCGTGAGATATTGTTTAAATACAGATTTTAAATCTAAAAAGTAAAAAAAAAATAAAACAATAAGATTAATAATTTCAATGCGACGCATTAATAAATACCTTGCTCCCATTTATCCAGACTCATCGCTGTTTTCTGTTTAATCGCGAGCATACTTTCTATGCTGAATAATGGATTCTTGTCATCTGTGAAATTGTTTCTCCTCGAGATTTGTGATGAAAGAAGCTTTATTTGCCATATCGAGAAACTATTTGGTTGCTCTTCAATAATGCTTAGGCTTTTAATCATGCGTACCCATAATGGTATAAGACTGACTTTATCTTTCGTGATGCATTCATATACGATTATCGCAAATATGTGAAGGAAATATTGTTCAAATTCTGGAATCTTGCATTGTATATCTGAAACAATTATATAAAAAATTATATAAAAATTGCGAATGTTATTTACTAATCTTAAGTTAAGGTTTTTATTAAGAGCATAAATCAAACCATACCATTTTGTGATGAATATTTAATATTTTCGGAAGAAATTTTTTCTTTTTTAGACCATTGCAAAAAATATCTCACTATGTTTAGTACAGTCTTATCATTTGTAAACGATGTGACATATTCTGGTCGAGCAGCCCACGCAATGGCATTTTCTGTCGTTAAAGTTTGAGCTACTAAGCTTCTAAAACCCTATAATAAAATAAAATAATCATTAAACTAATATTCGTAAAAGTGATACGTATATTTGAAAATAATTTTTAAGTATATTTTTTACATGAGGATCTTCCAGATAAGATAAACAACCGGCTCGTTGCTTGATGCTTAAGAAATCATGTTTTTCCAGCATATTTTCTAGTTGTTGCCAATTATGATGTTTTACAAACGTGATTTTCCAATATCTCGGATCTTTCAATTCAATCTTCTTCAAACTGCGTAATTGTGGTAACAAACAGGGCGCTTGTAGATTGATTTCTTGTCCTTCAGCTTCTTTGTCAGTCTCAAACGTTAAATGTATTGTCGCATAACAGAATTGGCCAGTATCTATGTCTCTCGGTAAGATGATACGTGGTTCAGCTGCTAATACGTACAGGTGGCGCAAGGCTTGTAAATGATATCTATAACATAATAGGGATTTAGAAATATTAAGTTTAACTTATTTTTTCTTAAAAAAATGAGACAGAAAGTATTATAGGTATAACATTCGTAAACCTATTGTCATTGCTGTGAGTCGGAAATTTCGGGAAAAGTGAAATTATCAAAGCTGCTACTGCATTCGGGCTATTGGAAAGTGTGTATCTTCCGCCACCCAAGAAAAGGAGACCGAGAGCCATGTGAGTTGCCAAATGAGAACCATATGTGACTACGCTGCTGCCTGGTCCAACGCGAGTTCGTATATGTCTGCATATCCTCATTACCTATGTGATTCGTATAGATTATAATAACTTATTAATAAATGCTTTGTGAATCATCGTCACGTATCGAAAATTTACATCTAAACTGCCGGTGCCCGCCATCACCACCGCAGTTGAGAGCAGAACAACGTTTAAGCATGTTTCAATGGTAGCTTTACCAGCCAATTCGGCTATGGCTTTATGCGTCAATGCCGTGAACATCTGAGCGTAATTGAACAAAGTCTTGAAAGCTTCCTTATTAGCGGTGCCTGCATATCTCAGTCCCAATGCCATACAAGCGCCCGCCACGATGTTGCAGTAGGCTTGACTGTAAAAATTATGATGCATTAAGTATAATGTATTTTAATAATGAATCGCATAAGTTTGCGTATTAAATAAAGATGAGAAGTACGGATGCTTCATAGATTAAGAAACGGTTATTTACTTTATAGTTTCCAAATCCACATTCTGCAAAACTTCCGGCGAAGGCCTCTGCAATCTATATTTTTGAACAATATTTGGCACATGACTAGATACCCATGACTTGCTTGGTTCGATATCGTCCCATAAAATTAGTGACTTGGTGAGCACTCTTAATAACAGGAAATCCGGCCTTACAAACTCTAATAGATATTGCGTATCGGGGGGCTGCATCCATTCAGCTACCGCACGATTTCCAGTGTTAAAATACATTAATCCTAAAGCTATCGTTGCACCAGGGCTCGTTACGTCGATGTTGATTGAGTCACCTTCGCGTATTTGATAGCTATAAAGTAACAAAAATACGTGAGCTATATTCACAAAGCACAAACTTTTCTTTTTCGCGAAAATCTTAATTGTGCAAACTTTATTATACCTGGGAGACTTATATTTATCTTTCTGTGCTCCAGAAAAAGGCCTTATGTGTCCGCCGACCATGTAATAGTGCAAAGTATCAGGTATACTCGCAGGTACATCCGTTCCACCACCAGAACCAAGTACGACTAGACCTAACGCTAATCCCGCTGCTAAAGAATACGATTCACGATCCACGCAATTTTTCATTTCGGGTCCAGGCGGCCTACCTATAAAATGTACGTACGTCGGCGTATATGTTAATGATATATGTAAGTGTATGCGCATTGACAGGTAATTACCAATTTCAGATAATAAAGCGTGCGAAATATGTCTATGCGCGGTTCCTTGGTAGACAAGGCCAACTCCCATTAACGCCGCTACTTGGACATTCTGTTGTACATTTAATTCGATGCTCGTCGGAGGCAGAAGTGTTTCTACGTGTAACGACAGTAGCTTGGTCATAGATACATTCATCGTGCCACGATGCGTCGCTGATAGGCCCAGCAAAAGCCCAACGCTAGTAGCCTCGTGACAATCGGCTAAGTATTCATATGTACTTAGGGGAGCTAAGTTTTTCAAGTGTCCGTTCAAACCAAGAGCCATTAGAAATCCTGAATGTTCCACCCCATATTCACCCTGTTGCTGTTTATTGTATACTATCCATGTCGAGTCGATGTTTGCAGCATCTGGATGGATGCACAAGCCCGCAGCTACGCCGTTATGAAACAACGGCCACAAATTCATATTTGCCGGAACGTCTATGTGAGTTAGCTCGACGGTGGTCCCACGGGGTGGTGCTTTGCCTAATAAAAACACACAAAATAATTAATCAAGCAATTAAAAAAGCAAAGAGGCAGAATAATATCTAAAAATTTGAATTAAACAGCGTAGTCGATCATACCGGTCAGGCACAATCTCGGAATGGGTAATTGCTCTGTGATCATCGGGGTAGAAGTTCTCAATGTAAACATGCCTCTAGCTACGGGTAATGCCATCGTTCTCGTGCACAATGTGTTCAGGTGTCTCTCCTGCTCTTCTATAAACTCATGATCGCTTACATTTGATCTTTGAACTATCGCTATCCTCACTGGTTTTGAAGAATTAAGCAATCTTCGCACCTCAGCGATTCTATGATCCTTATTAAATCGTAACTTCAATATCTACGGAATAAAAGTCACAGAGTGAATTGTAAGTATAACATTTGTATAAAAATCTGTTCTTATATCCATTGTAAATAAGACAAATAATTTTTCAAAGCAGTATATATGTAATAGAAATACAAAAAATCGTGTACCGTATCATCAAATTCCATGCCGTCATCTTGTTCATCCTTTATCCCGTAATCCCTCGTTTCACCGTCGATATATTGCAACTGCGACGACGGTTTCAAATGCTTATCTAACGCAGCTAGATCTTGGCGATCTATAAGTTCGTACGTGTGCGTAGGCCAATTCGACGGTGGACTTTCTCTACACCTGTGCATAACATCTTTTATCATCAAGGATATTGCAGGTGGTAATGTCTCGAGGTCCTCTTTTGTCATATCTAGAATAAAAATATTTATTTTATGTTAGGAAAGAGATAATTTTTATAACAGACTTGAATTTGCTGCAGCGCGATCTTACTCATTTCGTGGTATAATAATATTATTCTATCCATCGTAGGTTTCTCTTCCAATTTCTTCAGTATTTCCTTGTCAGATTTGCTTGCATTCTCTTGAATATCGATACGATTTCCAGCAGGCATGATTAATTTAACGTATCTCTCCATTTCTATTATATCAACACGATTTTCATTTGCTATAAGCGCTATCAGATATACTATATTTCTCGTTCTTGGATTAACGTAGCTTAGATACGGGAATGCAGTCACGTCCGTTCCATTCAGTATATCGTTCAACATTTCAAATATGCCCGGTGGTTTCCGAGGCATATAATTTGGAACTGTTATCTTTTGCAGGTCTGAATCGCTGATTTGAGATTTTTCAGTTTTTAGATACAACAATGAAGGTGAATCAAGAAAGTAATGATGAGTATACACTTCAAATTTTAAATCTATACTTAATTGATACAATAACTGTCCAAGCAATGGCAGGCTTTCTGACATAACGCTGTTCAATTTGAGTTCCTCATACAAGAGATGAAGTGAAAATAAAATAAGTGGAAAATGTGGAAACAGGACGGCTTGTGTATTTATTTTACCAACGTTACTCGATTCTGTAACATTTTGAAATGTCTCGCAATGATTACTGGATTGAATTTTCTGGCTCTTTAGTATAGTCGAAATAAAAGTTTGTGAATTTTTATGTTCGTTTGAATTCAATAAGTACATCCAATCATCCGCAGATCCAAAATTATTAGTTTTTTGTTTTTTGGGTAATACCATAGGACTGTTACGTTCTGTACACGGATCCTTTTCGTTATTTTGAATTAGATGCAGTTTTTCTACATCATATCCCAATAACGTGAATAGAACTATAAGAAAGAGATTCCATTCTTGCGCCGGTGAGAAATCTTGTGGGCCTGGGGCGTTTCTAGCGCCGTACCATTTAATTAATAATTGCATTGCTAAATCTTTTTGAAGAACACATCGTAATGTGTGTAAACATCTGGTAACTATTAAAAACATATATGATAAATTAAGCATTAATTTGCAACTATTATAATAAATTTGTTTATACCTAAATAATTCTCTCAGAGATTACCTAGAGGTGATGTACTGGAAACGGGCAAACTTATACGAAAATATTGCTGGTTTCCACATCCCACAGTTACCTCATTGCCCACAGCTTCTTTCAAAGAGATTAAATTTGTATCCAGCAATGAATTTTCCAACAATATTGGGGGACGGGCACAATTACCACCTACAGGACTCAGTAAATGTAAAGCTTCCTCAAATTTAATTTCGTGTGACGTACAGCTCTGAGAAATCAAAGAACTTCGTCTCGGAAATGGGGATCCAAGCTTAGGATTGCTATTCGATAAAAAATAATTGCTTGTAAAATTTGAGAGCATGCCAGATATGTGTAGCTTGCCCACGCACGTAACTCCCGTGTATAACACAATATTATTTGACAAATCCACGATTGCTATCATGTGTAAATTCTAAAAAAAAAAAAATACTTTAAAAGTATCAATTTATTTAATTAATCTATATTTTGTATTTCAAATATTTTTCTTTGAGTTTTGAAGTACAAGTAAAAAATTATGTTAATAAAAAATTATCTTAATATATATATATATCGATATATACTAACTGATAAATTAATGGCATCCTTAGCTACGATATTTGTTACCATTCCAAAAAGGATTTGCTGTTGTTTGTTAGTCTTCTCTAATCTTACTAGAGATAATTGCGAACGACTCGGGATCAGATAACCCAAGTAATTTTGCCGAACAAAGTCCGATGTCAAAAAAACCTTAGATGCTCGACCGCAGATATCTCTAAAAAAAAAAAGATAGAATTTCAAAATTTTTTTTATTGACTAATAAATATTTTAGTGAATTTATTTCTTAAATCTCTCTCGAAAGCAATACGAATAGAAACACACAAAAACACTTACTTTGAGACACCAACATTCTCCGTCCATACATGTTCAAGACAGATCTCAGGATACAAAGGTTTGCTTGCAATCGCAATATCATTTAGTCGAACGCTGTTGTAATTAGGAGCTGAGCTATGCGTTTGATGCGTAGCTACCATCACAGTCTGATGTAATCGGCTGTGATAGATATTTGAATTCACAGGCACTCCAAGAGGAGACATAGCCGCTGAATGCGTAGGTGACTGACAACGTGAAATAGTGGCCATCGAGCTATGTGAACGCGAGTGTTGTTGTTGCTGAGAAGGTGATGGTCCGCCCGAATTTGTACTATAAGAATTAGTACGTGATCCAAACGGAGTATTAGACAATCCTAAACTTATACCAGTGTTATTTTGTAAGCTTGGAACTCCTGTAACAGATATTCTTACTTATTTAATTAATTTATATATAATTATGCTTTATAATTAAAATATATACATATATGCGCGCGCGCATGCGTGTGTGTATGAGATGATTGAAAATTAATAATTTTTTAAAATAAATTAGAGAAAAAAATTGCAAATGTTAAAATGTCAAAATTAATGTTTGATTTACAAATAAAATGTAAATTGTTTTTAATTGAATTTTAATTTTTTATATGCATACATCTCTTTTCCAAGGATATTACTTACCAAGAAGAAAAGGACTTAGGGAAGCTTTATTAGTACAGCTTTTGTTGGCGGAACCGCTGCCAACATTTAATGGTGACATATTTGTTGAATGATTGAATAGACTCGTGTCATTACATCCACAAACTATGTGGCACTCCTCGACTGATGCTTTGCGAATTTTGTAAACTGAATGTAAGCCGGTTTTTGTATCATATATTACTGCAAAAGATGGTTCTGAACTGGTAAATATAATTTGTTGACTTGACTCATTCATATATGACACAGCTCCTAAAATATTTCATTCAATAGTAAATGAAATAAAAAGAATTAATTAAGATATTTAGTTCACCCATAAGATACGCGATAACACGTATATTTTTTATAATATATATATAATATTCTTTATGCTGATTTCCACAAATGAAACTTTACCATGCTTAATAAGTAAAGGACAAATCTCATCTAATGGATGCATTAGCGAAAAGGCCACTGGTAAATTACTGTCGTTTTGCAGAGCTCTGCTGCTTTCAAGTGATATATTATATCTGAAAATAAAATATAAGCATGTCAATGTGATATATAGTTCAAATTGTTATATTTAATTGAGTAAATAAAAGAATATAAAAATATAAATTAAATGTAAATATAATTGAAATGTTATCATTGAAATGTATGATAATTGTTCTGTTTTCTAATTTAATTTAACTACTGAATGAATTTTATATACCTTGAATCTCTGATTGGCACTTGAGATTTTTCGAGTATAATCCCATATTTTGTCGGCCATACAGCAGAGACCTGTTTTCAATTAATATATTTAAAATTATGATAAATTAATAAAAAAATTAATTAAAAAATAAATTAATAAAATTAATAAATAAAAAACAAGTATACTTTACCTGAAATTGTAAAGCAGAAACATAATCTTCACCATTCTCTGTGAAAACCTTAAGAGTATAAGAGTCAAGCAAGCAGGTACACTCTATAAATTTGTTAGTGAAGTCCTCAGCTTCATATTCTTTATTTTTACTCAAGTGATCTGGGATGCTTGTATGAAAACTACACCAAAGTGCATGCTTAATGTCTGTTTCACATGTATAAGTTGTCTTAAGTATTCGAGTACTTTGATTGCCTTGACAGTGCACCGCTACTTTACCCGAATAATATAATTCCTCTTCTCCGCATATTTTATTAGTGCGTATCAACCATGTCTCTCTCTAGGAACATGAATTTGTTATTAAATATCATCTTAAATTTTATAGAATAATATGAATTATAAGAGAATCAATTTCAGGAAATATTTTTCAAATTTAATTTTATTTAATTTTTCATTGCATTAACAAAATGTTCAAATCAATATGATTGTTTTAAAACAAATGTTTTGTTAATTACAGATATTACAGATATCCTTAGAAATTACAGATATCCTTAGAAATTCATTCTTCCTTCATTATTATAATTATTCTCAAAATCTTACAGGAGACTTTTCTGATATGTTGACTTCACTGAATCTTTTCAATAGGACATTTTCTCCACCAACTGTTCGATTATTGGACAACTGCTGACTGATTAGAGATCCAGGATGGTTCAAGATTATTTCTCGACCACCTGGCTTGTATTCCTTAAAAAAACATCAAGCATTTTTTATATCATTGAGTAATCATGTTATTTTCAATAAATTTTCTGTTAAGGTTTCTTTTCATTTTATATATTTCACAGTAATATTATTGTTATTTATATAAATTAAATATAGTCATTTAATGTTATAATCTAATGGGTTAACTCAATTATACACAAATTTCTGTTTCAATTTGCAATTTTGAGGTTTATACAAAGTGAAAATACCAAAAAAGATATTATTTTATCAAGAAAAGACATTAATTTTAGTTGCAAAAGGCGTCATTCAGAGACATTTTGAATAACATTGAAATGTCAGATGAGTATTTCAAAAATAGGTAATATTTTTTATGTTATGTCATAAGATTTCTATAAAAGAAACGCTTTCGTATTAAAAATCTTATATATATTATTAATTTTCTTGATTATTTCACTCGTATGGAATATGTTAAATAATGACAATTTAAAAATATTCCAGCTTACCACCGGTTCTGAGGCGGCGATCATCCTCTCCCTGGTCTCATCCAGATTTGCTGGCTATATTTACAAATAACGCGAAGGAACAATACCCTCCTACTTTGATATTTTTTTTCTCACACAACGTCACACGTAAATTGACGGAAATGCTCGAAAGATACTGGAAAAATCACGCACGAACGTAACCGCATCATCTTTAAACAATATCGCTCCAAATCGAGTATATATGAATACATATTATATTATATATATATATATATATATATATAATGTGTGTGTGTGTGTGTGTATGTAATAAGTATATTCGCGAATACGATAAACTGCGTTCAAAAATCCTATACGAAAGGAACGTCCCATTTAACATATCCACATCTGTCAGAGTTTGGAAATGTTTTAATCTGATGAATTTTTCTTGCTAAATTTCTTGCATAGTTTATCTTCCTTCCTTTTCTCTCCCTTTGAAAAAGAAAAGAGAAAAAACAGACTTATTGAATACCAAGAAAGATAGAATGATGTTGTGTTGCTTTGTTACTAAACAGAAAGTACCTAAATCCCAGTCTACAATAGGTGATTTAAGCATTAAGCCATAAGAAATGGGCGAATCATAGTCGAAGAATAGGAGAATAATCGACTATGATTGGTCAATTTTTTATGGTTTAAAGTTTAAATTATCTATTGTAAACCGAGATTAATGGTTGCATTTAGCAGAGGAAGCAGCTTTAAACTGTTGTAAGGTTCTTCAATTTGATTTGTTTATACGTTTAGATCCATAAGGAATTAAGGGCAAAAGCCAATCATATCAAAGATTTTTACAAGAGTTCCAAAGTTGTTTTAATTGTTGTATTTTTGAATCTTGCTATTGGGAACACTGGTAGTTGGGAGTTTGGTAACCCTAAAAATTCGTGCATCGCGATACCATTCTGTGTGATAGTAATTGCGTGCAAATACGTTTGTAATATCTTTGTGTCAAATTTATCGACAATCTTAAAAGAAATATTCATGAATTCAAGTGAATTTTATTCGGGCTGGTGAGTAAACTTTCGGACAATTGAAAGTAACAATTGGCCATTCAGTCGAGTAGTTTGTCGGAACACTCGGAATCTCCCTTTTGCTTGCACAATGGAGATTCTGGGTTAATCAAAGCTAGCTTAATGCGTATTACGCGCCTTTATTTCTGAAACTGCGAGAACAGAGAGAGAATCTTGACGATTCTTATGAAATTTATGTATTTTATGTATTTCGAGGCATAGAAATTGAATTTACTTCAAAATATCTCTTTCGTCTTATTCCTCTCTATCCTTTTTTTCTTTTTAATTCCAATTGAACAATGATTTCGTACACGCAATACTGCGCATATCACGTGTAGGAGAAAAATAATAAATATAGACAGATGCAATGTTTACGTTTACATACATCGTTACATCACAAGATATTATTGCATGATATTATTGAATTTGTCAAGAAAATATATTAATAGACTGTTTTGCTTTCAAATTTTTTGTCAAAATTAAAAGAATAGATGAGATCTTTGAGTTTTATAACGTAATTAAAATTAAATAAAATTTATTTAATTTGAATGTTATGAAATACATAAGGACCATCCTTCCTTTCAATTTTGACCAAAAAGTTCAAAAGCAAAGCAATTTCAAATTTCAATATAAAAGTATGCTGCAACTTAAAAACAACACATTTTCGAACCTATGTTTATATCAACTTTTCTTGTCTTTGGGTCCCCATTCATCTCTCGAGCGATTGACCTCAACTTATGAAATATTCTGTATAAAAAAAGAGTCATTTTTATGAAGTAATTCTAACTCATCTAATTTTTGTTTCAGATTGCTTGAGCAAGATTCTGTAATATAACTTTAAGCATGTTTGGGCAAACTGGAAATACATCGTTCAGTATGTATATTTTATACATATATGTACATATATCTCATCTAAGAAATTGAGAACTTTTTAATTTAAATTTTTCTTTTTGTTTTTTTTGTTTTTTTTTGTTTTTTTTTTTTAGGTGGATTTAGTACAGCAACACAAAATAGTCCATTTGGCCAATCTGCATTTGGCAAACCCATTACTACAACAAGTTTTGGTAGTGGCGCAACACCTGTCTTTGGTAGTAGCAATACTTCATCACTCTTTAGTTCTAAGCCCACAGGTTCTACTACAGGTGGCTTGTTTGGAAATACCACAACGCCACCAGCATTTAGACAGCCCACTAATACGCAACCGTCTTTTGGAGGTAGCAATTCATAAATTGTTTCATTTGCATGTATAACTTAAAGAGCATTCTCCTGTGTATACTATCAAGACTGCATGCATTTGAAACATCCTTGATCATTATATATTTTCTAAAAAATATATATATATTTTTAAAAAATGCATTTTATAATCCAAAAATTTCGAAATATTTTGAAGAACAAAATATAACAAAATCATAAAAGACAAATTGACTTAATGTTAATCTTGATAGGATTTATTTTGTTGCCTGTTATATCATTTTCTGTGTTATGAAAAATATTTTACAATATTTACTCGATGTGATTTACTTTATAGGTTGATACTTTAGAGGTTGAACATTAAATCAATAAATGTTAAATATTAAACTTTGACTTGTCATATATTTGTCGTGTATTTAACAAATATATCTTTATTTTTTCTACAGGCTTTGGGACAACAAATACAAGCACTAATCTTTTCGGCACTCAACAAAATGCTGGTACAAACCTTTTTGGCACAAGTACAGGAACTTCGGCATTTGGTCAAGCGAATAAACCTGGTTTTAATTTCGGCACGACGTCTGGAACCAATCTGTTTGGACAACCACAACAGAATACACAACAAACTACTCCGTTCGGTCAAGCCAACACTACCCCAAATACAAATCTTTTTGGTTCAACTACAGGTAAATTACAAGCGCAACTGTGTATGTGTGTGTGTGGGGGGGGTGTAGTGTGTGTGTGCGTGCGTGCGTGCGTGCGTGCGTGCGTGCGTGCGTGCGGCGTGTACGCGCGCGCGCGCGTGTGTGTGTGTATTGTTTAAAGTTTCAAGTGCTTTAATTTTTTTCTATAGGTTTTGGCAATACTAACACCACCACTGTACCAACTGGTACTGTAGTAAAATTTACACCTCTCATTACAACCGATTCTATGTCCAAAAATGGAATATCACATAGTATTTCGGCCCGTCATTGTTGCATTGCATCTATGAAAGAATATGAATCAAAATCATACGAAGAATTGCGCTTCGAAGATTATCAAGTTGGAAGAAAGGGTACATTGTTCACACAAAAGCCAAATTAAATTTAACAAAAAGTGAAATATTGATCTATTTTTTTTTCTTTCATTTTTTGAACAGGTCCACAAACAGGACTTTTTGGATCATCAACGCAAACACCATTTGGTAGTACATCAGCTGGTACTAGTACAGCTGGAACTGGTAAGTTGTGCGATATATTTATCGATTTAATGAAGATATTCGAAATAACATGAATTAAACTGGACATATACAATGAACATGGCTGAACAAATAAAAATTGAAATTAATTTTGTAAATAATTATATATATTGTTATGCTACACAAACATTTGTACTTGTCGTTTTGTACAAGGCTTAATATTTATTTAAAGATTCTTAAAAATTTTATTTTGTTTGTTGAAGGTTTTGGATCAATGACCGGAGGATTTGGTACCACCAGCCAATCAGGATCAACTGGATTATTTGGAAAGCCCATTACCAATTTTGGAACACCAGCTACCACAACAACCAACAGTTTTGCATTCAATACACCTACTACAAATTTGTTTGGTACTAATACTCAAACAAAACCATTTGGTAGTAAGTTATTTTGTTTATTCCTGTATATATGTGTTATGAATTTCATCGACATTTTTTATATAGAATGTCGCAAAATTCGCACGCGAAATATACAATACATTTCTTTATACTAAAAAAAATAATTTTCTTTCTGGCAAAATTTTGTTTGAACCGTAGAATGTACATTGAAAATTTTAGTAAGAGAAAGATGATATTTTTTATTTTAGTAGTGTTCTACCTTTTCTATTTTTTTTTTGTTTTGTATTTACATTATTTTATTAAAGAATTGATATAATAATTTTTAAAGAAGTATGGAAAATATGAAATAATAAAATTTTATCTGTAGCAGCTGCCCCGACGCCGCTTTTTGGCAATAGTAGTACTAATCAAACTGCAGGAACAGGTTTTGGTATTAATACTGGACAGAATACAGGATTTGGATCTGCATTTGGTTCCACACAACCTAATCAGGTAATATACAATATATACATATTATGTATAGAAACCAAAATAATATTCAATTTTATTCACAGAGTATTGGACTGTTTAATCAGAACAAATCTGCTTTTAATATCCCATCGACGTCGACTAGTACTGGCTTCACTAGCTTTGGTCAACCAGCAACAAATACTACTACACCGTTGTTTGGTAATAAAACTACTACCACTGGATTTGGAACAACATCTACATTTGGTACTGCTGCACCTTCCACATTTGGAACTAATACAGGTTTCAATTCGGCTTCCAATACCGGATCGTCATTGTTTAATTCGTCATTTAAACCAGCTGGGCAAACATCAGGATTTTCCTTTGGGACTACATCTGCATCTTCTACTGGACTTGGTATTTTTTTATATACCTAATCCTATTTCATATTTCTGATCAATATTTAATGCTCTAATATTGTACGTATGTATTTATATTATAGGCACAAATACTGGATTAAACTTGGGCGGCGGTTCTTCATTGTTTGGGCAACAAAAGCCGGGTAGTTTGTTTGGAAATACCGCAAATAATACAACATTTAATAATCCTGGAACATTTGGATCTTCTACTTTTGGAACAGGCTCTAATATGATGTCTGGAACAGGAATGGGCTTGCTTAATGGAGGGTAATGCAATCTTTACACTTTAGTTATATTAACTCTTTCTTAATTTTTTAATTTTAAATCTTAATTTTTCAACTTGATCAATTAAAAGCTCTCTTGATTATATAAATATTTAATACTTATCTATGCTAATATACGTATTTTAGAGTGGCATCGAATCAAGCTAAAACGAATGGTTCTGTACCAGTGCATCAACAAATCTTGGCTCTCGTTTCTGCCCCATTTGGCGATTCACCATTATTGAAGAATCTTTTACCAGTAAGTATCTTGTTGAGGATATGTTGAAAAAGATTAAGAAATGTTATTGTAATTTATTTTTGATTGTATTTTGATTGATCTGTACAGGCATCTGGAAAAGCTGAAGAACTCTTAAAGCCCACAAATCCAACCTCAAAAGTATTAAACAGTCCGCAATACAGAGTTACCGCCAATAACAAATCTCCAAAAATCAAAACAAGAGTCGTCAGTTCTGCACAGTTATCTAAAGTAAGTACCAAATTAACTTTCAAATATATTAATGTCAAATATTCCAAAATATTTTATTATTATTATTATTATTATTATTATTATTATTATTATTAGACGAAATGATAAATTATTTTTTCATAAAACATTTATTTCAGAAATCTTTGTTTGATGGTCTTGAAGAAGAAGATCCCGTGATAACCGAAGCTTTCCAACCTCGGCCAAGTGCAAAACGTTTGGTGTTACGACCAAAGTCTGCGACAAATTCCTCAGTTGATTCTCCCGCTGAAAACGGAGAATCGAACGGAGTGACAAGAAATGGTATCACTGATGATAGGGCCGATACATCAGATGTAATACACAGTAACAATATTGAAGTGAACGATAAAGAAAATCACAGCCAAGACAATAATCGACTTTCCAATGATCGACGATCATCTACATCTTGGTAAAACACTTCACATTTTATTATCTTGTAATTTTATAAAATGTTATCGCAAATGTTAATGTAATTTTTAATGTAAATTGGAGTATTTTTAAATATAATTTTTTGTAGGTTGAAGTCGACACTTCCGCGAAAGAATAAAATTTATGAGTCGAACGATGAATTGCTTGAGGGGCAGCGATCACCCTTTTCTGGAACAAATATACCCGAGGAAGTAAATAATACGGTGGCCGAATTTAGATCGCCAAACAATTCGTCAAATACGAATCATTCAGAAACGATTAATTTGACCGAAGTCCCACTGAACTCTACTTTTGATGATAGAAATTCCGTGAATCTTTCTATGCCAAATGCAGGTAAATTTTCAAATTAAACAAAATTTTTCTCTAATAAGATTTTTTTAAACAAGCTTTTTTTCATTTTATTGCTTTTCGATTTTCAGAATCCAGTCAAGAAACAGACGATGGTTCATTCTCGATGTTACAATCTAATTGGAGTATGAACATGGCCAAAGTTACATTACGACGAGCAGGTTACTACACTATTCCGTCGCTCGATAAACTAGACGATTTTGTCTGCGGCGAAACCTGCATCGTACCAAATTTTACAATCGGCCGCGAGGGTTATGGCAATGTATACTTTCCGGATTCGTTTGATATATATGGCTTGAATCTCGATGAAATAGGTAATTTCTATAAATTATAATTTTTATAAACATCATGTGCTGTTATTTTATTTTTATAATATTAAGTATTCACATTTTATCACGACTAACTGATTGTTCTTTGAAAGAGGAATTATATTGATTGGCATTGTGTTTGTCATTACAGTACACTTCCGTAATAAAGAGGTAATTATTTATCCCGACGATGAGAAGAAACCACCGGTGGGACAAGGTTTGAACCGAAGGGCACAGGTCACTCTGGACAAAGTGTGGCCACACGACAAGTCGCTGCACGAGCCGATTACAGATCCACAACGACTCGCTGCAATGAATTATGAAGGCAAATTACGCCGAGTATCCGCGAAGCATGATACTCGTTTCCTCGAGTATCGACCAGAAACTGGCTCGTGGGTCTTCAAAGTCGACCACTTCTCCAAGTACGGTCTTAGTGATTCAGACGAGGATGACAATCAGATTCCGCCTAATGCGGAAGTAAAGAAATTGAAAGGATTTCCCGCACCTTTGCAAAAAGGCAAGTCTGTTGATCCATCTACTGCAACGAATAAGGAAGCAATCAATGGAACGATTAATGGAACGCTCGGCGATACGAAAATCGTAAACGGCAAGCATCCAAATGTTGAGAGCAATTTTTTAGGAAAAACTCCAATCAGCCGCTTCGCCTACAACGATCAGAGTTATGAGGAACGAGGAATGAGTCCCGTCGGGGAAAGTTCATTTAGCCGTGCTAGTTATACACCCGGGGATTACAGTTACGAAAAGCGAATGACTGTTAGTCCGATCGGCGATAATGCCCGAGTCGCTGGTACAGACAGCCATAAATTGCAGCTCATGAAAGCAAGCTTTTTTGACATGCACGACGAGGATATGAGCGAGGAAACGAGCAACGACATATTCCCCTCCGTACAGAAAACTTTGATACGTTATTTTCCAGATGTTAACGAGACCAAGAACGATGAAGCTTCGTACAACGCTATGATGTTGCGATCGACTCTTGCCACAAACGAAACGTTGTTTTCTGCATGTCCGGAAAACACGCTTTATACATCGAGCAAGAAGTCGCATTTATCGCGTACCAGCGTGAAGGATAAACAGCCAATTATTGAAAGAACGATCCTACCACGTATGGCCACCCCAGTAACGAGTGTTTTGAAATATCATTACGAAGTCGTACCGCTTGAAGAATCCAGATTGAACAAGTTGCGATTTCGTTGTATCGCCGACACTGGTATCTACATGGGCAGGATGTTTCGACCAAGTTGGGGTGCTGGTTTGACATTGCTGTCTTTAAGCACTCAAGATCAGGCAACTAAAATGCAACTGCGAAACACATTCAGTCAACTGAGTTGTTATGTGTCCGGTCGTTTTATCGACGACATCACGTCGACGGTGATCGTTCAACGTCTGCAGATCCTAGGTGGCGACGAGCACGACGCGAAATCATTCAAGGACAGTATAGAACGTCACTTGAGAATTCAGCTGGATCATTGTGTGATGGGTCAAGAGGGAGACTGTCCTACGTTCGATGTAGCAACCGATACTGCGAACGAAGCATTGCAATTGCATTGCACTTTGGCGCAGGATCTCGTGGAAAAGGAACAGAGACCGAACGAGGATGCCAACGACGAGCAATCACTCTGCAGTAGTGCCGCTGAAAGATCATTTCGTCAATACGCAAGTATTGTGTGGACCCTCTGCGTGGCACTCTGGGGAAATATCGATCAGGAAGCAATCAATAACACCAATGAAAAACATTATAACGTTATGATGAGGAGAGAAGCTGTAGGTGACTGGTTGAAGAATGTAGTGCAGAAGACGGTTGAGAGAGAGATCAAAAGCGTTGACAGCATTGAGACTAGAAACTTTCATGAGAAGATAATATTGTCGCTGCTTTCTGCTTGTAAGCTGGAGGAAGCTTGCCAAGAAGCGCGAAAGGCTGGGGATCATTGTCTGGCGTTACTGATGGCGCAACTGCGGAGCGGCGAATCAATCAAGAAACTGATCAAGCAGCAACTTGCCTTATGGCAAGAGACCGATGTGGATGAAAATCTCACGATCGATCGTCTGAAGCTATTCATGCTAATTGCGGGAGTGCCACTCATCTCTAGCAAACACGGCACTATCAATGTATGCGAGGATTTGGACTGGAAACGGGCTTTCGCTATCCATCTGTGGTACTTATCGCCACCGACTTGCTCGATCACCGATGCCTTGGACCTTTATGAAGCATCCTTCGATACAACGGAGGCTGAAGCGTACGCGGCAGTTCCGGAACCCGAATATAAGGAGAATGACTATGACGCCGAGTTGACTAATGGCAAGCGGATACACGATCTCTGCTTCCATCTTTTGAAATTGTACTGCACAGGAAATCATGATTTAGGCGAACTTTTAAATCCACTATCGTACACCGCTAATCCTTTGGATTATAGATTGAGGTAATTTCGTATACTTCGACATTTCAGGACATTTAGAAATTAGATAGACAAGTGTTATACGGATTCTTTATTTGTTTATTTATGCTATTTATTTTAAAATATCAATAGTTATTAATTTTCATATTTTCTAACTTATTGTTAAATATTCGATATTCTTTCGAATTTTAAAGCGAAATATATTAAGCGATTTATATATTTCGTCTTATGCAATAGTTGGTTGGTGCAACAAACGCTCGTAGCCTTGGGTTACACGCATCTCTCCGATCATGTTGCCGCATTAACACATACAAACTTTGCGAGTCAATTGGAGGCACACGGACTGTGGCACTGGGCGATCTTTGTAGTATTACATTTACGAGACTCCTCTAGACGACGAACTGCTGTACAAGATCTACTGTTACGTCACATAGAAATAGACGATACCCCGGAATATACGAAACGTGAACAATTTTTGAAGGAAGAGCTTGGTATATCATCAGTTTGGATCTATCAAGCTAAAGCCATTAAAAGTAGCATTAACAAAAGGTATTTAATATCTGGGATATACTAATTTACTAAACTAAATTAGATAAATTAAATAAAAAAGAAATAATTGATATGTTTGCCGAATAAAATAAAATTGTGCGTAATATTTAGAAAAATTCGATATTTGCAGGCATGGCGAAGCAGCTTGGTATTACATCCAGGCGGAACAATGGACTCAGGCCCATGAAATTATTATAGAACATCTGGCAGCTGATGCTATAATAAATGGTATCGATACGTTTTCTTTTTACATATCAATACTATATATTATTATAATTACATAATATTTTATATTACAGAAAATTATGAATATTTAAAATCATTATTGAGTCCGCTAGTCGAATGTAGTGGCACAATTAGTGGATGGTCGCATCAAGGAGAGCTCTTGTGGGAATACATGGAAATAACCAACGAGGTTAAGAAGCTATTAAAATCTGCTCCGGATTACTGTGGATTAACTTATCAAATGGAAGCGCTGAAACCTCGATTAACGGGCTTGTGTCAGAAGATTGATCAATTTCCATGCCCAACTGCTAAACATAGGTATGATCAATACATACCATTTACATCTCACTGTTTCTCCGTATGATAAAATTTTTCATATTTCTAGATTATGCCAGGCTGAAATTGCAAAGAGAAGTCTACACTTGACTAGGAATATGCTGCTACTACAGAAAAACGAGCAAAGGTCCGTCACAAAGTTGTTAATTCGTCTAATATCTCAGCTACCCTTACCAGAAGATTACGCGCAGCAGGAGCTTCGACCTATCGTTAATACACGTGTGACAGAAGTAATGCCCTAATGCGAACACGAAATAGCGTATACAAGTTAATTTAATAGTAAGCTGTAAAGTCCCGTTTCTTACTTTTCTTTTTTGCACAAGCTGTAATTGCATAGGAAATAACATGAGGGGTTTGTTTTTAAATCTTTTGGCCCGATGCAGTGTATACGTATTACAATGAATTACAGCGAACGAATTAATAACGAATTATATGATTCGTACAATAGTATTTGTAAAGTTGGAAATTTATAGACACGTGGCAAAATACATTAATATGTGATACTATTTAAGTCTTTCTTACATTTTTATCAATTTACGCACAAAATTATTGAGTGATTTAAGAAATTTGTGTGACTAACCGTGAAAAATGTTAAATATGTAACGAAGTGTAGTTGACTGAAATTGAAATTGATGAAGATCCTGAATGAAATAATCACAAAGAAACATTTCTCTATCATGTGTCACGGTTTTCTTGTGTACAATTTTTAGATATTGTCGCATTAGGTATCTTTTGGAATACGTTATGCGCAACTACGTGAATTTGTATGTATTATATGATATACCCGTCATATAATATGTATATAATCGTTATCCGTTTTCGCATTTCGGTTCTTCTTTTATATGTTCAGATATCTCTCGTCGCATATTAATACAAAATTTAGAAAAAAGTATATGTGTAATTAGCACGAATGTAAATTATTGCACAACTTGTATATTATGCTAAGTTGGACATGTTCGGACAAATGTATTCCGCGAAAACTTCTTAAAACAGTGCGCATTACAGATCTTTCCATCATCGGTAGAATAGATATTTTCGCGAGAAAAAAATAAGAATGCAGTGGTATAACTTACAATCACGAAACTAGTAGAATACGTATATGTGTATAAGAAATATTTGTATAAATGACACTAAGTTTTCACTCTTTTAAAGTTGAAATAAATAAATAAAATATTTACATATGGTTTCTGCATATTTCAAACGCAAGTATATATAAATGAAGCAAAAATATAAATAAATATATAAATTTTCTCCTCCTGTACTTAATTTTCTCAGATCTTCGATTTACTATTTGGAAATTTTTCAATTTGCATGCATCTTTTGCGATTTTTAACTTTGTAAAAACGTTTTTTTAATAAAATTGTAGTGAAAATTTAGAATCTAATAATACAAACAGATTTATAAAGTATAGTTAGAAAATAGTATGCATTTTTTGTTAATTTTATATTGGAGAGATGAAAAATTTTTCTGTTTTGTAATTATTGAATTTATGCTTTTTATCGAATATTGATGCGCAAATACAGATGCAAGACAGAAAACATTCGATTTTTCATTTTTTTGTCGCAATCTAAGATCAAAATAAAATCAGAATTATTTATATTTACTGGAAATGTTAAATTTATTTAAAACTTAACTTAAACATTAGTCATCAGTTCATTAAAATTGCAAATCTATGTATACAATTAGAGTTTTCTTTTTCGAAGAAAATTTCAATGATCGATAATCAACGATACTACTCTCTAGAATATTCCATCGTGCGAACCTCGTTTTTTGTCAATTTATTTCAAATGATCTCCCTGACGAGGACACATATCTCATGGCCGTGTTATTGCGTAATTCGCGCGCATAACGCTATTTCTGCCATGCTTGGACAAGTGTAACACGATGTTACCTTCGCCTCGCCATAGGAAAAGCTCTCGCTGTCTTTATGTAAGATATAGATATATGTTAAATCAATGATACCGGGCTTGCGCTGCGTTACACCCCCGTAACGTGGCGTAAGGTCGGGGCCGCTCCCCACCCCCGTCCCGTTCTCCGCGGAACGGCGCCGGGCCTTCTCCACCTTCCGCTGCTTTTATCCCTCATCCCTCACCTACCATCTCCTGCGCACCCCGCAATCACCACCACCACCACCACCGCCGCCGCCGCCGCCGCCGCATCACCATCGCCCGTCTTTTCCTCGCGACGTAACCCCACTCCTTTGCTCCCTCAACCCTTCCCCCCCATGTCCCTGCCCCACGCAAGGCTCCAGGCTCCGCGGAGCGAGCCACCGGGTGGCCGAGAAAGCTTTCGACGAAGTCGAGATTGCGCTAGTCGCCAACGTTGCCGGCGATGTCGTCACCGTTACCACCGCCGCCATGGCCGCTCCACCTTCGCTGATCCCCGTTCCTCGCGAGGGAACAGAGATAGACGGGGGGGAATGGGGTGGCTAACTTCTCCTCCTCACCCCCGAAATAACGTACTACCGAAATGCCACGAGCTGGCTCGCTGATCCCGTAGACGTAGTAAGGGGTAATGCGCGCGCGCGCGCGTGCCGAGCCACCCCTCGGGAGGGGGAGGGGGGAGGGTGGTGATGGTGGCGGCGACGGCGGCGGTGGCTAGACAGCGGCGGCAGAGATAGCGGCGCGACACCACGCGACACGCCGCGCCGTTCTTGCGCGATTTTCCGGATCGTGCGCCATCCAAGACGAGACCAGGGCGTCTCTCGACGCGGATGGACTCGCTCCAGCAAGAGTAGTGTCGCCGCGGAGAGAGAACGCCGGACCGTTCTCCTTTGCCGCTCGTTCGTCTATTCGCGTTCCTTTCTCTCTTCCACCCTTTCCGCCCGCGCGGAACTATTGCTCCGGTCCCCGCCGGAGAGACCTCCCGCTTTTTCGAGCCCCCTTTCCCGCCGTTTCACTCTATTCCGTACATCCCTTTCCCCCACCTTCTCTCCCTCGCTATTCTACTACCCTCCCGATTCCCGTACCTTCCGGTCTCCTCGCGATACGCGTTACGGCGTGAAATACGATATCGAAATCGCGCGACGACACGGCGATCGGCGGCTCCGCGATTTTTCGCGAGGGCGACAGTGGTGCGAGATAAATCACGTATCGTAGCGGGCGAGAGAGCGGCAGCGGTGCGGGGGTGCGAGAGAACGAGGGAATTATGCCGTTATTTTCGTTACGCACGGTGAGATCATGTGGTCGCGCTCGGCTCCGGAGAAGGCAGTGACATTTCGAGCGTACGTTCCGGAACGATTCACGCAGCCCGGAACGCCGCCGCCTCCGCCACCGCCGCCGCCGCCACCGCCGCCGCCACCGCCGCCGCCGCCGCCGCCTTCCTCCTTCCGCCCGCCGTTGAAATGATCGAACTGGCGACCGGATTCGTTGTGACACACGCAGCGTGGACCATCGCCGTCCGCGAAGAGGCAATCGCGACGGGGATGAAGGGGTGGTCTTGTCCCTGTGCGTGATCCGATTTTGTGACCTTGTACATCACTCGTACGCGCGCGCGCGCGCGCGCGAGCGCGAGCGCGGGTAACGGGCCGAGAGTTACGAGTTGGGGATATAGTGGACGCAGCGGTTAGATAGATGTGTTCGAGATCGGTTTCCGAGGAGGAGAGGAGCAAGAGCGAACGGTGGAGACCTGAATCCGAGGACGGTGATGACCTATGGACGATACGCGAGGATCGTTAAATCGACGGGTGCCGAAT